>NC_081563.1:102418-271523 GCF_022355385.1 Mustela nigripes
CATGATCTCTCACGCTCACGTTCAGGCCGTATCATGATCTCTCACGCTCACGTTCAGGCCGTATCATGATCTCTCACGCTCACGTTCAGGCCGCATCATGATATCCCGTCTTGACTTGAGCCCTTTGAGTCGTTCTCATTCTCATTTTATTTTCTTGAGGTGCGCGTCCCACATTTAACCAGCTGATGTCAGAGACGGACTTCAGTTCTTCCAAACTCATGCATGTTTAAGGGATTGAAGTGTGATTGGCACCGTCCTCATCCCCAGGGCAGAAGAACGCGGGGTTTCTCACCTCTCAACAGAGCCCTTCCCGGGCCCCTCCTCCCCTTCCCTGCGCCCTGAAGGATGGCTTGTTTCCAGCCCCACACATATCACCTAGAAGCTTCCGGCTGGCTCAGGATTGGCGCCCCTTTCCGTGGCCACCCCCAGCCACGCTGTCTGCCAGGCCGCTCCCCCTGGGCCTCCTCTGGCAGCCCAGGGAGGACTCGTCCCCAGACCGTCATGGACAGCTGCACTCCATTTCCCTAAAACTGCCTCCCAGTCTCCACAGCCACCGACCTCTCTTCTCTCTCTCAGAGAGCCAGCTCTTTCTTTTTTGTGAGAATAGAAGTCAGACAGGACAGCCTTGGTCTTCTGAGCTCCAAACCTGCCAGTCTGTCAGCATTTGAACTCAGAGTTCGTCTTGCCTCCCAAGAGAGCCAGTGGCCTGGTCTGGGACAAGTCGCCCTTGTCTGGGCCTCCATTCCGGCAGTGTGCCCCCACCACCGGCATCGAACCCCTGCAGAAGGGCCTCCCGGTTCCCTGCCCCCTGCTCCTGCTTCCTGTCGCCACCTTCACAGCTGTGAGGTCTGTGAGACCCCCACCCTGCGCCCAGCTCACCCCTGGAACGGCTGTTGGCAAGACCGTCCATGGCTTCCATGCCAGTGACCCAAGGACCTCTCCTCCGTCCCAGTGGCCGCTGGCCTCACTGTGGCTGCCTCTTGCTGTAACTACTTTTTCTTCCTCAGCTTTCCTTTCCTTGAATCTTCCTGGCTTTGCTGACCACTCACGTCTGCAGTCCTGCTCAGTTCGGCACAGACCTCTGCCCGGACCTGACCCTTCCTCTGTGCTTTACTTCTGGTAAATGCACGCGTCCTGACCTCGGGAGCCCCTCTGCTGATAGGCTCACTCTACGTTTCCACATGTTTAGCCATAAACTTTTTAATGTTTTGTTTGCTTTAATGTTTTTCTGGCATCTTTGTGTGTTCTGGGCTGGGGAGGGTTCCCTGGTCCACGGATACACCATGTTTTCCGGAGCGAGCCCTCTCTCCACCGTTTGTTGCTCGTTGTGATGAAGGACTTTGTGTCATTCTCAACCAGTTTAGTCCAATGAAATGCAAGACGAATGCAATTGTTCTACATGCATCCCTGAGTCGGTGAGGAGAGGGTCCATGTGAAAAGCCTCTTTCATGAAGCAGGGGGACTTCATAGCAATAGGAAGGGCTCTCTGACCCCGACATCTTCAAACATCGCACAGTCCAACACACTGGGGCTCTTCCTGCCTGAGGAGGAATCAGTAGGCCAGGAAGAACGGGGTGGGCAGTGGACGAGCCTGATGGGCAGGAGGTCAGAGAATGTTGGTTGCAAGGTCAGCCGTTCCCCAGGGAAGCAGGAGGGGGCCTGTTCCTCATTCCAGTGCTCAAGAGAAGGCCAAAGGCCCTTTCTTAAGGGGGAATCTTAGCCGAGGTTTGGCTAACAAGGATTTTTTTCCAAATATCAGTGGAGACAGAGCAGTTCAGCTACGTCATTTATGGGACCAAGAATGGGAACTTGGAGGGTGTGCGTCTGGCCTTGTTACTGGTGACCAAGAGCCACTAAGGACATGGGGGAGGAGGCGGCTCTGTCTCGGAACAGGGGGGCTGCCTCACCTTTGCTCTTTTCCGGGAGCATGGGCGGGCATAAAGGTTACTTCTCCAGCAGCTACAGAAAGAACCGTTGTCCAGCGTAGACGTCATCCTGTGTCCGAGGTCTAACGTCCGCGCACTTCTCTGTGCTGGATTCTGTGGGTTCTTATCTCAGCTCTGTCTCATCGACCACAGAAGAATTAGCCCCTGGCACGACTGTAACTCTGCTGGGGGTGCCTGACCCCTGCCGGGTCAGCTGTGCACATGGCACAGGTGGGAGGACAGAGCGTCCTCTTCGGTGGAAAGAACACCGCTGCCCCGGGGCTGAACTGAAAATGGACCTCGTTCCGCAGAACACGAGAACCTCAGTGAGACCTTGATGACCCCAGGAAGCAGAAGTTAAGGGTTTTAATTACTTTGTTTCTGTAATTATGTGGTGTGTGTCTGTAGGCATATATCGCACACTTGATCTTTTTCTAGTAAACATGGGACAGCTTTTTGAAGTCCGAGGTTTAAGAAACCCTCCCAGGATTGTGCAGATGAAGAGCCTGGTCCAAGTGGGCCCCACAGAAGCACCGGAGCCCCCCAGTCAGGCCCGGGCCAAGCCCTGCTGCTTTCAGAAGGGGGTCCGGCAAGGGTTCCTCCTTCAGTCCACCACACAAAACAAGGACACACAAGCAACCCCTGTGCTTCTCCGTGACTTCTATTGGGTAAAAGGCAGTTGCTTCTAATCATTTGAAATTAAGGGCGATCAGGGTGCCTGGGGCGCTTCGCCTGTGGCTCAGGCCAAGATCCCGGTCTCCTGGAGAGCGCCGCGCGACAGGCTCCCTTCTGCTTCTCCCTCTGCTGCTCTCCTTTCTCCCTCTTCCAAATGAATAAATAAAATCTCTAAAATAAAATAGAAAGTTATCCGTGGACACGTGCCGCGAGAAAGTGGTTCTCAGGTGTGAACTGAGGAGGGTGGTTTCCTGGTCAACTTCATTTCAGCACTTTCGTAACATGAACCTGTCCACAGTGTGATACACTGACCTTGTTTCGAGGAACCACCAATGTGATTTCACAGGTAGGTCTCTTTTTCAGGATTTACGTTGCGATTATAATCCCCTTAGAGGTGCTGGGGAGACGTCCCAGCTAGTTTGGCAAAGCTCAGCCAGAACAAAGCAAGACCAAGTGATACCGTGCTTGTGTTCATTTTTGTCCTTCAGAAAAAATTAATTCTACTTGAATTCTTATCGTAGCTGTTACCATTACTAAGAAAATACGACATGCTTTACAATGTTGGACCAAAAAAGTCTCAATGCACAACCTCAGCACCCAACACACAAAACATTTCCAGCTCCAGTTTCTTTCCAGGTTCTGGGCAGGTGCACAGCTGCGGCCACAATGCACACAGGGCTGGGGGAGCTCGGTCTCTTCTGGACAGTATGCACTCGGCTGTGCTGGTATTTGACGGTCATGGTCACAGCGTTAATGGCTGAGTCACAGGTAGGTTTCTCCATGCTGATAAATAAAATGTCCGTGTGGCGGTGAGCAACACAACATTGTACCACAGTGGAAAACACAACCCGAAGCCTTAGGCATTTAGAGAGTTAAATGTGTGACATGCACGGCCACAGTAGCCTACGCTCGTGTACTTGACAGTTCACTAAATAGACCACAAGGAAATCCGTCCATCTCATTGCTGGATCCTTCTTGTCGAGTCGGCAACATGAGCTCCCCCTTGCCTGGGCCTTGCTGGGTCAGTGCACGGAAACAGAGATATTAGACTCGTTCTCTGTCATTCTCAGGGTCCCCTGCATTCCCACAGTTTAAAGTTTATTTTAAACTTTATCCTTTCCCACATTCTTTGGTTTTTCTTTTTTAGATAACGTGCATGTAATTAGGAAAATAAATTCAGAGGAAGCAGGGACATGCACAGCACAACTGCCACGGGCTGCTAGGAGGGGTCCCTCCTGTCTGTGCTTACTCTGGGGGAATAAGCAGTATCATCATCGCTTTAGAATGTTAAGAAAATAAAAACCCAAAACACTGAGTACAGTTGAACCCGGCCAGCCTGTTTGGTCGTCTCTGAGTGGCTCAAACAGACCCCACAGGCCGTTAGGTCTTATTCAGCCTTAATTTCTCTGACGCTTTTTCTTGCAAGGGTGCAAGCAAGCTAAAGACTCACTTCAGTTCAGTTGAGCTTGTTGCTGACTAGACATGTGCCCTGACGAGAGGAGGACGGGGACAGCCCTGCCATCGGAGCCCAGTGTTGGGAGGGACACAGACAGGAGAAAGTTGTGGGACACGCTTGGCTTCCATGGGTCCAGGGCAGGAACGAGCCTGTCTTGCATGGGGTGGGGAAGACCTAAGCGAAGCCAGGCGAGTCTCACTTCCATTTCGTAGCATGGCCTCAGCAAGGGTGAGTCCGTCCAGTCCTGCTTCCGAGGCGGCCTGGCGCTGCTTTTCTGGGCCCTGGCAAGTGACGAGAATGCAAGCAGTTTCTGCTGTGCACCGGGCACAGAGCCTCGGGGTACTTCTCAGGAGCCCTCCACCGCCGCACAGGGCAGGACACTGGTCCCTTTCGTTCTCTGCCTGGAGTGGCGTCTGGAACGTAGCTGACAACAGACACTTGTCGATCAAATCAATGGATGATAGAACCGGCGTGTCACACAGTAGATTCTCATAGTAAAGTCTTATAGGAAGTGGTTTTAGTAGACAAGATGGTATAAAATCTGAACATGGGAACTACAAAACTTACCCAACACCCACTTATTTATGGGCATTTCCTGCACCTCCGTTAGCCTCCTGAGCCCAGTGGGCACGACAGCACGGTTTATGTCCCTCCAGGGAGCTACTGCTGTGCGGTGGGAGACACGGCATGGAAGCTGACGCAGAAAGAATCATGTGAGCTAGAGGGCGGCTAAGTCGGAGTGAGGACCTCCAGGCACGGAGCTCATGGCCCATCCTCGGTAAATGTGTGACAGAAACTCCAGTCAGAACACTCGGCACAGGGATTCCTGAGTTCACAACCCTGGGTGGTGCTCCGCGGGCTCCTACAGCTTGCTCAGGGACGCAGGCAGGTCTGTCGGTGACCGTGTGGGATGGCGGCAGAAGCCGAGCAGAGCACTGTCTCCACTCGTGCCTGGAACTGAACGACCTGTTGTTGGTCTACGGTCGATGGTGACCACCGCTCGAGTGGGAGGTTTCATGGGGCAACAGGAGTGGCGCTTCCGTGAGGCTGCTGAGCACCTCCTGTGTGCCCAGCCCTCGCATTCATTGTTGTGTCTCGTACCTACTTAGCAGATGAGAAACCAGGATTCAAAGACAGCAAGTCACTCAGATGGGCCTTGTTGCTGGTGGGCGCCAGGGCCAGTGTCCCACCCGGCATTTGGGCTCGCGATCTGGGGCTCGTCTAACCACACAGCACAGCGCAGGGGCTCCCAGTGGACGTGCACAGATGCAGCCACTCACAGAGCAGGCCCCTCGATGGACACCGGGGAACAGCGCTGGTGGGGTGTGGCCAAGAGCGCGGCGGAGAAGAGCTGGTCCCCACGGGGTCCCCACGCTGTCCCTGCGTGGTTTCGAGACAGTGCTGCAGATAGTCCTCACCACCAGTATTCGCACAACAGTCCTGCACCCGTTCAGCCGTGGGGCCCCAGGAGAGTGGTTTTCTTTTTTATTTTTTTACAGATTTTATTTATTTAGTTATTTGACATAGAGACAGCGAGAGAGAGAGAGAAAGAGCTCAAGCAGGGGGAGCAGCCAAGGGAGAGGAGAAGCAGGTTCTCCACCGAGCAGGGACCGGACATGGGGCTCGATCCCACGACCCCCGGGATCAAGACCAGAGTTGAAGGCAGATGCTCAATGACTGAGACCCTCAGGTGCCCCAAGAGAAAGGTTTTAAAAACAAATGGTAAGCTGTGAAGCCATGAAGCCTGAGACACACACGTTAACACTTTCATTTGATCTGATGACAGCGTAGACATTTTTAAAGAAAAACACTGTTCACCATTTTTAACGAATGCAGTTATAGAAGTTCTAACTTTGTGTTTTATTGATGTTTTACGTAGACTCTTTGATCACTTCTTCTCCGTTTGACACCAGTCGTGTTGTATTGATGTACGCTGTGGCCAGCAGGAATTTGGGGGGCATCTGGTGGAGAGATCAGCCGTTCAGAATCTGCACTGGCCCCACCGAACTTAAGTGAGTGTGGGTCTGAGCTCACAAGGAACGCCAGCCTCCCATACCTGGGAGCCGGAGGAAGTCTGGACAGACGGGCCAGCAGGACCTGCGGAGCACGGGGCTGCGTGCTCTCAGCACGGCTCTGACCCGGCCGAGGAAAGAAAGAAATCACTCAGAACCAGCTTCTTTTTTTTTCAAACTTATGTCCAAGTCTGAGTAACTTTCCCAGAAATATTATTTTAGTATTTGATGAGCCAACAGCCTAAGGGCTGCAGACGGACTTCAGGTGGCGCTTGGAAACCCCAGTGAGAAGGGTCCCTTACCTCACGCGAAGCCGTCGCTGTCTCTACCCGCCCCCCCTCGCTGACGTGGCCCACAGGAACTGTGTCTGAAGAGAGACAGATTTGCTTTCACTGTTTTGATAATAAAAACACAATTATGAAATAATGCAAATGTGCATATAAAACATACAGAAAAGCCAAACCCAACAGTGACCCAGCCAAGTCCAGCAGTCTAGCCGTGACCCCTAACAATGCCAAAGACAGACTCAGGCCTTAAAGGTTTATTCAAACAGTACTTAAAAATATGTAAACTTAAAAACAAAACAAAACAAAACTCTATGCAAAAAATTCAAATGCAAGTCTGTATTTTTTAAATTTTGAAATAATTTTAGACTTGCGGGAAATTCACAAAAATAATACATAGGTTTCCCACATACCCGTCTTCCCCTCAAGTTAGTATCTGATGGGACCTCAGTGCAAGTGTCTGAACTACGGCCTGAATAACAGGTCAGTCTTCACCGCTGCCCTCACTGCCCCGGGACCCAGCTCAGGCCCCACACGGCCTCTCTTGCCAAAACCCCCTGGTCCTCACGGCGTCCGCGGCCCTCGGTCTCTCCACACCGCTCGTGAGATGAGGGGATGTGCTGAGATCATCCCTCGATATCTTACCACCGAGGACCCCAACACTGACCCCTCGGCTGTGGCAGCCTCTGCTGGGTTTCTCTGATGCTTCCCTTGTCATCACGTGTGTTGACTGACCCATGATGCCCACATCGGGCGCCCCTAATTCTAATCTGAGACTTGGGTTTACTCCTGACCCTGGCCTGTGCTTGCCTCTTCTTTCTCCAAGGTTGAGATAGGCACAGCTCTCATATGTTCAGGGCATCTTCCTGTTTCTCCGACCCTGGTACACACATGGAGTCTTTCTTCATGCTTATCCGATACCATTAAACAGCTAATTTACCAACTAGAGTACAGTACTTGTGTACAAGTTTTAATTTCTTTGTTACATTCACACTATGGGATCAGAATGCTGTCAGAGAGACACCGGCAAGTTCCCGCCCTTCCCGGCCCTCTGGCTGACACACACCATCCCTCGTAAGACAGCAAGTTTACCGTGTGGTTTTCCAGTCATTTTAGGTCACTTTCCTGATCTCTGGCTCTGTTTAAAGTGAAGTTTTATTTACATGGTGACGTTCCAAAGACGTCTGGTGAGGTTGGTGGAAGACAGCCCTGGAGGAGAACGTGGGCATCTTGGCACCGTGGCCAGTGTCCCCCTGGGCTCCCGCGGGGTGCAGAAACACCTCTGAAAGTGCCCGGAGCAGAGACGGGACCCCAGACAGGCACAAGGCCACCTGCAGGTCATCCAAGCCAGACACATCCACCTTTCCTGGCTGCTCCCCACGCACAGGGACACTTTCATCTATGTGGTTTGCTTCTCTGGACATTGGACAAGGGCAGTTTCAAGGTCCAGCAGAGATTAAAGGGTGAAACTCCAGGGGCTGCCATGAGGAGAGAAGTTTGTTTGTGATGACGGGTGTGTGCAGACGTGCAGACCTACAGGAATCCGTGGGGCTTATGGCTCGTCTGTCGTTCCAACCATCCCACTGCCTGGAGCTGCTGGGGCCTGACCTTCCCTGATGGTTTTCAGGGCAGAGCCGGACTCCGTGAGGAGGTGCTCCCCCCGCCCAGGCAGAGGCTCTTCAGGGAAAGTGTGGGAGGTGGGGCTCGCGGCATCACCCTCTGTTTTTATCAAGGGTCAGTGGTTTTCCTTGGATAAATGCTTCTCAGCTTATCTTACGCTTAATTGTCAGAGTTCAGAATAGTTGTTTTTGACAATTTCTTTGAGCTTTTTCATGGCTTTTTGAAGAGAGTTACCCTGAGCTTCTACGCCGCCATTCTGCTTGTCCCCGGCCAAGACAAAAATGTTTCCTTCCCTTTGCCTAAAACAGATATTCCACTGCAGACTGACTGTGAGCTCCGGGTACGGAGCGTCTCAGACCCCGGGTTTGCTTCGTTGACCTCCTCCCTTGCCGCACCCCGACTGACTCGGTCCAAGGAGGGGTGTGGGGAGGGAGACGAGGCCGAGTTATCTTCACCCTGCTTGAGTTATATCCTATCAGGTTTGGCCTTGGCTCTAGTCTGTAAAGATATTTGGAGACTGAAATATCATTTTACGTACTTGTGCTCCCTGACACATTCGCTTAATCAGGAATGTGGTAATCCAGACTTTTACAGTGAAACCCAACGTGCTAGTGAAAACTGTGAGTAGGAACAGGCCTGGGAAGGCTGACGACCATTCACGCTTTCCGCAGCTCTGTGCTGGCGCCCAGCAGCGCCCTCTCAGATCAGGGTCCTGCTCAAGCCCCAGGAGCAGCCGAGCGCAAGGAAGCCAGCAGAGTGTTCACAGCTCGCACGCGGCAGGTCTGTCTCGCGGCTTAGGGAAGGTGGGGCACCGTGAGGCCGACTCAGACTGAGCTGCACACGCGCTTTTGTGGGATCTCCGGGCCGCCCACGCCGCAGCAGCCGCATCCTTCCACAGCGCTCGCGTTAAGACTCCCACGAACCACAGAGAGGCGCCCAGTTTTGGTGAAAGTGGGTGTCGAGATCTCTTAAGTACTATTTCTCAAACATCGATCATTTCAGAAAAGAATTCAATTTTTTAGTTCTGATGTCAAGTCGATCTCCAAAAACCAACTTGTGTGTTTGAAAAATCACGATTATTTTTCCTCTTCTCATTATTAAATTCTCATTAATTTATAATCAAAATCAAGCACAAATTTTTAAAAATCCTTCTGTTTCCAAAAGCTCTGTTACCAGGAGTGATGGGTTGTTCTTCTGTTTGCTAGGCCGTTCTGCAATGTCCACAAAGAAAACAAAAAGACCCATTTTTCCCTCTGCTGCCACCTGGTTTGAGGAAATATTTATGACGTAATGACAATGTGGAAACTATTTCAATCTGAAATATTTTCGGTGACTTTCTGTGGCGTGAGGATGTAGTACTCTGCTCTGAGCATAACAATTTTCACTGTCATTTTAAATCTTCAGCCGGCTTCATGGTACACATCTCAGGGTGTGAGTGGAAATGAAGCTTAGAAAATACAGTTTTTCTTTGGTTTTATTCATACTACCCAGAAATCAGAACATGAGCAGCAGATGATTTAGTTACTGAAATCCCTAAGTATAATCCTTAAGTATTATCCACATTTGTAAGTGCTCGTGCCTATATTTTGTATAATTTACACAATGTAGATTTTTATTAAAATACCACCTTTTGTCTTACCCTAACTAGTTAAGTTTACGAAACAATGTGTTTGCTGTGATATCTTCATTTATTTTTCTAACTCACACAAAAATACTGACACCTTAACATTTGCACACGTCAGTCCAGACTCTCAGTTTGAAGGTAACTGAATAAGTGAACATTCCCCCTTTGTCCTCTGGGGAATCACTAAAAAGCCACAAGGGCAATGCATTTTTACAAAATGATGAAAACTCCATCTCTAACAAAACACATCAAGCAGGTGTGATCTGCGGATCCCATGGGAACTCTAAGGCATGTCGAAGAGAGCGGACGCCGGGCGGCGTGCAGAGCGGACCTGGCGGGAGGCAGGTGTGGAGAAGCAGACACACTTCTGGGTGCTGAGAAGCAGAAGCGGACAGGAGGCCCCTGGGGAGGTTCGCCGGACACCCAACCCAACCCCGCACCAGCCCTCTTCACAAAAGACAGGTGTCCCAAGGAACGGAGACAAACCCCGTGGGCAGAAAGCAGCAGAAGGAACGTGAGTTTCTGCATCGTGCCAACCACGTGGGGAAGAGTACAGCTCCTCTCAGCGCACAGGAAACTCTAGAAGATGCTGGACATGAACCCCCACCCCTTCGGTGATTCGGACATAGAAGGAAAGGGACAACATTAACAAAGGGAGGAAGGAAGGAGGGCGTGGGGGGCGGGGAGGGGGCAGGCAGGCAGGAAGGAACATGCGAAACGAAGCAGCAGCCACATGGCTTCCAGGGGGTGAGAGCCGCGACGGAACGTGCGTCGACCACAAAAATCAGTGCTGTGGTAAAAGAAGATCAAGAAGCAGAAAAGCACAATCTTCAGGGCGAGACGGTGAGATAGCGCAGAAGAGGAAGCCGAGCGAGTAGAAGTCAGAGAAGTAAGGTCCCGTCCGACATGGTGACAAACCCCGAAGCAGCATCTGGGTGAGGAGTTGCCTCAGGAAACTCAATAGAAAGCAGAAAATTGAAAGCTGGAAGCAAGTGAAGAAAGGTTGGAAAGACTTTCCAACAGTGAGTCAGGCCTCAAAGTCTTTGTGGTGATGGGGTCAGAACGAGGAGAAACAGGAGGGCCGGGGAAGCAGTGCGGGCCTGGCCCAAAGAAGGGGTCCGGCAGGCAAACAGATGGAGGGATCCTGTGGGATGGACCCCCCGAGCAGCCAGACCCGCACTGGACTCCAGTGGGAGCTGGAGCTGCAGGGAACACAGGACAAGCAGCCACGTCTGCAGCTGAGGCCGGCAGGAGACCCCAGATAACCGGAAACCCCAAACGGTCACACGTGGCCAAAAGGGTTGGTGAGGAATGAGCTCTGCCCACGGAAGGGGAAGGACGCCTGGGTCACACGGCCCGGCTGGCGTCCAGGCTCACACCACCCGTGGGGCCCCTGGATTGGGCCTTTCAGCGGGAAGTACTTCTGGACTGTCAGAGCAGGCAGGCCCTCGGCAAAAACACACTTTCTCTGCAGGTCTGCAACCGGAAGCCGAGACACAAACACAGTTGCCAGGAAATTGATCTGTTTCCTATCAAAAAATCGCCAAGGCCATGGCGGGTAAGAAACAGCCAAGAACTGAGCAGAGTAAAGGACTCACGAAGGACTTTCAGCGCCGGAGTTCTCGCACGTGAGAGGTGGAGCCCCAGCGGTCACACCAGCACAGCAGAGGCCAGCGGAGAGACGCGAGCACAAGAGACTGACAAGGAGAAGCAGCACATCTCGAAATCCGGCTGCAGAAAGTCCAGTGAGTACCAAGTGGGGAGAAGTGAAACGTAAAACTTGATGGTGCATTGAACCGCGGCCACAACTGAAGGCGAGTTTAGGGAACAGAAGGTCGCGTCTGGAAACATTCTCCGAAGCACAGTCTGATGAGACCAGGGGACGGGAAGACGCGTGAAAAGCGTGGCCACGGCGAGGAGGCTGGCCCTTCTGCGAGCTCCGGGGAAAAAGAGGGAACGAGAGAACACGACAAAACTTTAAGGACGTTTGCTCAGAACGTTTCCGAATGGTTGAAAAGGCAGCCCTTGGGTCCAGGGAGCTCTCATCCTAAGGAAAAGGGTCAACACTGAAAATAAACCCACTGAAGATCAAAGGGTTTTGCTCCATCCCTTCTCAGGACAGACAAAAACGGCTGCAATGGATCTAGACCTAAACACAAACCCCAAGCGGTGATGCTGCAAGGAAACCCCTGAGAGACTCCTCGAGGCTGAGGGTCTGGCGGAGACTGTTCAGGTTCACAGAAGAAAAATCGACAGAGACTTCACAAAACGCTTGCGCTCTAAAGTGCGTTGTGACGAGAATGGGAACGCGGGCCGCGAGAAAATCCTTGCACGTGGGATATCTGGTTTTATCCAAAATGTATAAAGAAACTGCAGGACTCAAAAAAAAAAAAAAAAGCAAAATTAAAATGAGGAAAAAACTGACTTGGGGAGCCCGCTGGGTACAGGATGGGCAGAGCACAACACGGTCCGTCGGGAAGTAAACACGGAAGCCGCGCCCCAGAGCTGCGGGGCCGTAGGACGCTGGGCCAGGACAGCGCTCCGGGCCGGGTGCTCACAGCGTTTGCCCGCGGGCGCCGCTTCCCACCCCATCCTCAAACCCGCCTGTTCTCCAGCCAGGGAACGGCTTTGGAGCCTGTGTGCCACTCACCCCGCCCGGCACCGTCCCAGGAAACGTGTCTTCTCCTCGCATCTCCCCCTCTTTGTCTTGGCGTCCGGCCCTGTAAGCTCCCCCGAGGGTGCTGTGCCGACCACACCCCGCACAGCAACTATCGCTAGTCCCCAATTCTTCCCACTTCTTTACAGGTCCCTCTCCAGACACCCCAGATTTCAAGAGACCAGGGGGGTCCTGGCTCGGCCTCTGTCCCTCACCAGGCCTTCCATCTGGAAGTCTCTGGGCAGGTGCCAAGGCTAAACCCAGGGGACATGCTGCAGCCACCCTCCTCCTGCCCACAGCCCGAGATCCACTGAAACCAGCTCACGCCCACCCTCTTCCCAGCCACACACCTTTTCGCCTAGCTTGAGACCCTGGCAGGCTTCCTGCCGAGAAAAGAAGCCAGGAGGGAGGGACGACCCCGCCACCGGCAGCCTTCCTGAAACTGTCCTCAGCCTGGGCAAGTCCCTCCCGGTGACAGAGGGCGTCCGCTTCCCGACCTCACCCTTCTCAGGGAATTCGGTGCCCACAGGCACTTCTGCTCGGGAGACCTTTCCCGCAAAGCCCCCAGCACCACCCTCTCCTCCTGTTTCCCACGGGAGCATCTTCACCTCCAAGAGACCTCTGCACCCCCTGAGGAGCTCTCTTACCCCATCCAGGAACTCGTTATGTCTTCTTTCTAGCATTTCTCACTTTCTAAAATTACTGTGGTGGTTCTTGTTCTATGTCCTAGGAACTGTGCATCCTCCAGACTCGCTCCGTTCACCCGTATCCCCAGCACGCCAATAACACCAAGCAGAAGAGGCCCTCAGAAAAGTGTTTCCACAAACCACCTGAGTCCGCCTTGGAGATGAGGGAGTTGCCAAAGAGCAAAGAAAAACCACGCACCCGGGGACCCCGAAAGTCTCCCCCACGGGCCGCTGTTCTCAGGCAGCGGACTCCTTCCCGTGCAGGTGGGCCTGGCCGGCGTGAGTCAGTTTGGGCTGGAAGCCTCATTCCTACAGGGATGACCACCGAGGAGACGAGGAACCTGCAAGCAGGGACCCTGAGAAGAACTCAGGCTCGCAGTCTGGTATCCCAAGGAGGCCTTGTGTGTAGACGGAGAGAGAAGAGCCCCGCGGGCTTCTGCATGAGCCAGGCCGTCTTCTGTATACATACGGCATCACACCTGGGAGCAGAATAAAATTGCTTCTTCCCTTTCCAATGTACTTCATCCGAACTCTCAGTGCTAGAGAAGAGTTGAAAGCGCAGGTTAAGCCAGCGCATCTGGGATTCTTCCGGTGGCAGAGAAACACTAGTAACTGCGATCATCGGAGCTAAGCTTGGGGGGCTGCTTGCGGAGTACACAAACGCCCGGCCCAGAGCCTCGGTGCGTGCGTCCCTGCTCCCAGGCCTGCAGGGCAGGTGTGTTCTGGAGAGGCCGAGTGAATTCTAACCTGTCGCAGGGAGTCATTTGCCAGCCACAGTGTGCGGTGGGCGCAAAGTCCAAAGTCCACTGTCGGCCTGCAAAACCATGTCAAAGGACGTGAGGGTTCTGCCCAAGGCCAATATTCACATTTCAAAGTTCTGGAAGAGGTAGCCATCTCATAAATTCACAGGACAGTCAGATTTCACTTTTGCCTCAGTTTTAGGCAGAGTGATCTGACTTTTGGTTGGAAAATCCATCATGTCCAAAGCTCTTGGGTACAACGTCCTCACTGCGGAGAACAGGGGGGGCCAGCCGGCATCTCTCTCACCTGACGGACTTGTTAGAGTGTGTTACATTGTTGGAGATGTTTTCAGGAAACCCTGTGGCCTCATCTGAACTCTCCTAGAAGCAGTAAGGTAAACCACATTTAAACAAAATTAAGACCATTCTGCAAAAAGGATTGGCGCGGTGACATCGGAACTTAGCGAGGAGCTGCTAACGTTCGTTGCGATGTGTAAGTGTCTGCAGCTCCGACGGACAGCGCGCGATGCTGTCTCCAGTCCCCAACCAACCGAGTGGGAACCTAGACTACTTAGGTAATCGAGTAAACAGGAAGCCGAGAACGCTGAAATCTAGGAGAGAGCACATGGGAAATGTGTGTTTTACCCCACAGACGGCAACGGCCAGTTCAAAGTGGTTCTTGCTGCTGGGTTAGGGTTTCTTTCTTTCTTTCTTTTTTTTTTTTTTAATGTTGTTAATTCTAATTGAAACCTTTGTTAAAGTTTCCCAATTGTAGATAATATTGAAGAAATGCTCATGAGCATTTTGGATGGGAAAATGTTTATCCTTTTTCCAAAGTTGCCTTTTAGTGAAGTCTAAAATGTAAAACATCTTCATGGTTGGACGATTTGGTTGAATTCTTTTCAGTCCAGACTATAGACTAAGAAGAGTGCTCTAGGGTCCAGGTCTTGGTAAAAGCAGGGAAACTTGGGCACGCTCTAAATCTCTCAGGCCTTCTCTCTGTCCTCTGCTCAGCTGGGAACTAGATGTCCCTTCGGAGACAGACCACTGGGCCCAGCACTGGGCCCAGCTCTCCCCACCAAAGCACTTGGCAGTATGCGGTGTGGGGGCAGTAATTAAAGTAGGTAGACGGCAAATTAAAATATGTGTGAAAACGTAAACGTGACAAGAAATACGCAAGTTACACGAGGGCACGTTAAAACATCCCTAAAAACAACAAAATTAGTCTTGAGCCAATGGAGAAATGTCCTTTATCCTCGCTTGGGCAACTGACAATCATAAGGGTACCAGTGTTCCTTACGTCAAAACACGAATTTAACAAAATTCCACTAAAAAATATACTAAGTCTGTTTTCTGGAGATAGTCAAGTTGATTGTAAAGTTCACATGTGGAAATAAACAAGCGGAAGAGCTGGGAAACCTGCAAAGCAGTGAGAGGAGTTGCTGGTCACGGCTACCACGGGACATCACCTCTTGTCACCTGGTTAGCCTGTGGTGGGAAATGAGTAAGCAGCCGCAACTTTCCTGCACTTTATTTAAGATTTCATCCGTTTATTGACAGAGAAAGAGCCCAAGCAGGGGGAGGGACAGACGCAGACGCCCTGCTGAGCAGGCTCCTTGCAGGACTTGAACCCCAGACCCTGGCACAGAGATCTGAGCTGAACCCACCAAGCTCCCAGGAGCCCCTTTCCTGCAGTTTAAACAAACATATGTTTCTGAACTTCAGTACAGCAATTCTATTTTTGTTGTGTCTAAGTTACTGTTTTGATAATTTTTTTTCAAGATTTTATGTATTTATTTGACAGAGAGAGATCACAAGCAGGCAGAGAGGCAGGCGGAGAGAGAGGAGGAAGCAGGCTCCCTGCTGAGCAGAGAGCCCGATGCGGGGCTCGATCCCAGGATCCTGGGATCACGACTGAGCCGAAGGCAGAGCCACCCAGGCGCCCCTAAGTTACTGTTCAATCCATTCTTTATCTTCTTGGGTTATTTTTTTTTTTCAATTCCAAGTTTTCCATTTAGTTTTCTCCTATTATATCAACTTTCTGTTAAATTTTACGCTTTATCGTGTGTGTGTGTGGTTTCAAATTTTTCTTTCAATCCCAGCCAGTCGGCACACAGTGTGAGTTTCAGGAAGAATCTGCTGATCCATGCCCCCGGGGGCCATCACAAGTGCCCCTTCGTCCCCACCAGCCAGCGCCCCCACCCCAGTCCTCTCCCAGCAACCCGCAGTTTGTTCTCTGTAGTAAAGTCTGTCTTGTGCTTTTCCTCTCTTTGTCCCTCTATGTTCATCTGGGTTGTTTCTTACATTCTACGTATGAGTGAGACCCTGTAGTATCTGTCTTTCTCTGACGGACTTATTTTGTTTAAATCATACCATCTAGTCCCATCCACGTTGTTGCACGTGCCAAGATTTTGTTCTTTTTATGACTGAGTAATACTCCACTGTACGAACATACCGTAACTTCACCTTTTCATCCTTGAATGTATACATCATCACTTGTTTATGACAATTCAATGGAAAAGGAACACTGTATCATCTTTGTAAGTTTAGAAGTTTAAATTTTGTAAGCTTACAAGTATGTGAGACCATAGCACACAGAGCCCGGGGACACACGCACACACAGAAAGCCATAAAGCCACATGGGGGACTGGGAATGAGCAAGCTCGGGGGCGCTGACCTTTGAGGAAGGAGAGGTCAGGAGGGTGGGGGGTACACTTGGTTTTGTTTCCTGCTGGGTGACAAAAACGCGGGTCTTTGTGCTTTTCCTCCTGTCTTCAGAGTTGACTCTGAACAGACGCTGGCATGTGTGTGTGACATACGGCTGTCGGGAAAGCTGGTGAAGGCCACGATGTAGTTAAATTCAGAATATTCTGATACTATAATGAGGATGGGAAAATCACAAAACTCTAGGATAAAGAGGAAAAGAAAAGTATTGGGGCCCCTGGGGAACTCAGTCAATAAGCATCCGCTTCGGCTCAGCTCATGGTCTCAGGGTTCTGGGACGGAGCCCCGCGTCTGCTCCCTGCCCGGCGGGAAGCCTGCTTCTCCCTCTGCCTCTCCCTGCTTGTGCTCTCTCTCTCTGTGTCTCTCTCTGTCAAATAAATAATTTAAAAAAATTTTAAAAAGTATTAGTACCTATACAATAGTTTCAATGGATATGAACTGTAAAAAATATAAATTGTGACATCAAGGAGAAAATGAGGGTTTAGAAAAGCTTTTATGTGCGTCCAAGTTGTTATCAGTGTAAAGTGCACAGCTGTCGCTCTGTTTTGTGTAAGTCTTAGGGTAACCACAAGCAAAAACCCGCAGAAAATGCACAAAAACAAAGAGAACGGCATGAAAGCATACTGACCGTGACAGAAAACCATCATAAAGGGGAAGGCAAGAGAAGCGAAACAGAACTACACAATAGCCAGGAAACAACGAACAAAGTGTTAATAGTAAGTCCGCGACATTCCAAAATCACTGCAAAGGTAAACGGACTGAAGTCACCATCAGGAGACTTGCCGGGACTGAGGGGACTTGAAAAGACTCGAGTGAGTCTCACTTCAGACGTGAGGACACACTCAGACCACGAGTGTGGGATTGGGTCCCTATACTTCTGTCACACAGCATAGACTTCAGGCCAAAGACCGCAACGAGACGAGGGTCCCTACGTAATGATAACGGGGTCGACGGGCCGAGCCCGGGAACAGCTGTGACGACGCACCGACACCAGAGTGCCCTGACTGCACACGGCCGAGGCTGGCGGACCTGAAGGAGGAAGAGACCGCAGTGCGGGCCCGGGGGAGGGGAGCGGCGGGGAGGGGGCAACCCCCACGTGCGACAGAATGCAGCATCCAGACAGAAAATCATGAGGACTTGAACTTGGGCTACTGTCAGAGCAGCCGAACCCACAAACATTCTGTGCTGCGGCGGCAGGACTCACAGGCCACATTCTCCAGGACAGATCAGCCCCCGAACCACGGCCTGATACATTCGATAAGGCCGAAATCCCACCAGAGACCCTTTCTGAACACAGTGGTGCAGCCGTAGAAATCCAGTACAAGAACAAACTGGCAAATCCGTCCGTATGTAGAGATCAAACGAGAAGCACACGGGACCCGTCCGCTGGCGTCATCACCCCACAGGGAGATGTGGAAGTGTGTCCCCGGGATCGGTACGGACCAGGGTGCTCACCCTTGGCCCTTCTGTTCCACTCGGTGCTGGGAGTCCCGTGCGGACACTCAGGCAAGAAAACAAAGCGCGAGTGAAAGACACAGACTTCTGGTTGGGGAATGACTCAAGGCCACATGGGGAGGGACAAGCACAGTAACCTCCGCTGGCAGGTGACAAGCTATTGTGTATAGAAAGCCCCGTGTCCGTTAACAGATGAATGGCTAAAGAAAATGTGAGGAGAGAGATATATATGGAAATCCTGGAGTTTGAGGAAATATGGAATGACCCTGAGGGCATTACCCTAAGTGAAACAAGTCAGTACAAGACAAACACTGTATGATCTCAATTACACGGGACTCTAGAAAAGCCCAAGCTCACAGAAGCAGAGAGCAGTGGGGTGGGGGTCACCGCAGGCTGGGAGATGGGGGAACTTAACATACTGGTCGAAGGCTACAAATTTCCAGGCATAAGAGGAACAAGTTCCAGGTCGAGTGTCCAGCATGGTGACTAAGTTCGGTAATATTGTATTCGATAACTGAGATCCGCTGAGAGAGGAGAACATCACTGTTCTCACCAAAAAATAAATAAATACATAAAATACTTGAAATGATGATGGGTTAATTAACTCGGTGGGACCTTCTGCAGTGCATCTGTACATCAAACCATCATACTGTGGTCTTTAAATACTACTACTACTACTGCTACTACTATTAAATAAACACCAGTGTATTTGTCAAGCATGTATTAGTAAACCCAAAAAGAAAACAAGTCGGGCAGCCAATCACCGTGCTGGATTTTAACCTTCAGGCCAACCACAGGACCTCTTACTTTACACAGAGAAAATGCGAAAAACAAGACATTAACTTATCTTTTTTTTTTTTTTTTAAAGATTTTATTTATTTATTTGTCAGAGAGAGAGCGAGCGAGAGCAAGCACAGGCAGACAGAGTGGAAGGCAGAGTCAGAGGGAGAAGCAGGCTCCCTGTGGAGCAAGGAGCCCGATGTGGGACTCGATCCCAGGACGCTGGGATCATGACCTGAGCCGAAGGCAGCTGCTTAACCAACTGAGCCACCCAGGCGTCCCTAACTTATCATTTAAAGAACATTTATTTAGGCACAACTAGGCCATGTCAACATAAGTTGATTCTCCTACTAGAAATGAATAAACATAACCTCATGCAGAAGAAAAGTCAATGTCACCTTTGTTCAATGCAGAGCGGCTGAAATTCGCAACAGCAGGTCTCTGCCACCAACACACACAGAGGTGGTTTTTAGGAAATAAAGATCATCTTTAAGGATTCACACTCTAGCTTGCACCTACAACTAGGATTACTAAATACCTTCCTTAAGCAGATTCCTTCTTCTCTAGGCACTTTGCAAATAGAAATACATGAGTCGGTATTCACAGCCTGCCCCTAAGATCCTCAATTAGAATAAGCAATTACCATATACAGAGCCACTTGTGGGCTTAGCGATGCTTGAAAAGGAACACAGAAGGACTGTGACCATATGAATTGGAGTATATTAACTATTAAATAGGATGTGTGATAAAATTAGTATGAAGTATTGAAACGTATGTAAGTTAACCAGCTATACAGAGAGAAAAAATCTTTACATATTTGATAAAAGTTTAAGAAAAAGAGCTGTATTTTAAAACTTATATTAAACACTGCCTAACTGCAGAGTAAATCCTGTCCGTGGAGAAATAAATGTTTTATAATTCTCAAAGAAGAAAATAATATAAACTTTAATTCATGGCAACATAGTTGGCTGGAAAAATGCCAGTTTGACCTCGAAGCTTTCCTTCCCACCAATCGAACTGTGAGTCTGTTTTTGATATAACTGTGATTCTGTCTCCAGCTTGAAAATTCAAGTCCCCAGGCTGTTGTCCCTCGAAAGAATACAACGCCGTCACTTCCACGGGCTCGTCCAGATAGCCTAGAACAAACAAGCAGAGGTACTTAGACTACGCACACGTCTGATGGGAAAGCCTGGGAAGGGTGTGGGGCTAAGACATAAATTAACTTCCCTACTTGATACTCTAATGCCTTCGCACATGGGGTCTGTGAGATTTTCATCCTATTATTAAACTCGTGTTTTTCTTCTTCAAAAAGAGCAAGTGTTTGGTAATAACACTTCCTAAATCCACACAAGTCAAACTACATACTATTATATACCTGACTATGCATTTAGCAAATATCTGTGGTTGTAATTGTTGGACTTCTGAATGATCTCCAGGATACCACCACAAGCCAACCCTTGAACACGGTGGGCGCTTACACATGGGATGTTTTTGTGATTAACAGTATGATAATATAAATGTATTTTCTCCTTCTTTCCTTTTTTTTAAAAAATTAATTTATTGACTTGACAGCACAAGAGAGCACTGGCAGAGGGAGAAGCAGACTTCCCGCAGAGCAGGGAGCCCCGAGCGGGACTCGATCCCAGGAGCCAGGACATAGAATCAAAAGTGATATGTGGATTTTCAGCTGATTGGGGTTTGGTGCCCCCAAATGCCACGCCCCATATGTTCAAAGGTCAACTGTATTTACATTTTCCCCCTTTTAATCGAATGGTCATTGTGGCTTCCATGAACTGTAGCTGTTAGAGAAAAACACATTTATGGTCACGATTGTATCATACAGGATTTAATTGAAAAACCATGCTCCAGGATGGAAGTAGATGTTATTACGCTAAGGGAAATAAGTCAGTCAGAGAAAGACAAATATCCTATGAGCTCACTTGTATGTGGAATTTAAGAAACAAATGTGCAAAGGAAGAAAAAGAGAGAGAAACACACAGAAACCGAGGAACAGACCCAGACTCTAAACTCTAGAGAAATACGGTTACCCGAGGGGCAGTGGGTAGGACAGGGATTGAAGAGAACACGTATCGTGCTGAAAAATAACACAAAATGTTAAAGAGAACAGAACAGGAGCCGCGCTCAGGAGCCGTTGGTTTTGAGGGCTCCGACTCCCAGGCACTTTGCCGGTTCAGGAGCGCTTTCCCCACAGGCTTCACGGCTGCTCGCTCTACACTGTCGGAACAGAGACAAAACTCAAACCAGCGCAAGAAGAAGGTCTGCCTATGCTTAATCAGAGTTTCTCTCTCTCTCTTTTCTGGGATTTTATTTATTTGACAGACAGCGATCATAAGCAGGCAGAGCAGCAGGCGGGGTTGGGGCGGCGAGCAGGCTCCCTGCCAAGCAGAGAGCCCGATGCAGGGCTCGATCCCAGGACCCTGAGATCATGACCTGAGCCGATGGTAGAGGCTTAACCCACTGGGCCACCCAGGTGCCCCTTAATAAGAGTTTCAACATAATCTGTAAAATTTTTTATATTGTGTTAGGAAGAAAATACTTTGAGAACTGAGGAGTTATTACGAGTAAAATACAGTAACTTTACGAACTGTGCACCAGCAAAAGAAATATAGAGAAACAGATACTTTCTGTTCATTCATCCTCGTGCGCATTTTAGGCAATTCGATGGTTGTTAAATGCGTCTTAGTAGAGGCACACTGAAAACATAAATAACCGAATTCTGAAACTCAGTTATTTAACCCAATAATACTATAATAAAAGATAAACCAAATTTGGCTTGTTGGTAAGAAATAAAAAGTCAAGACTTGAGTTACACCGTACTGAGCGAGATTCGCCGTGTGTCACCCACACACAGCGTGCGACAGTCCTTCCTGTGAGAGCGGTGCCCCGGGATTGTCCGAGTCCTGCGGAAACAACCCCAGCAGCAACCCAGGGTCACATCACAGAGACTCCGGGGGTCGTTATTTTTTCTACCACAGACATGCTCTGTTTTTGTAATTCATACCATGTGAACTTGCAGTCTGTCCATTTTAAGGAAGAAGGACAAACGTGTGTCACCGAAAAGAAGAATCCTGATGCAGCCTGGGTATCATCGAGACCAGCGGAGTGACAGCCAACACACACTAACGAGCCCTCCGTTCCTCTGCATGTGACAAGCGCAGTGGGACACCGAGCCAGTCCTCACAACAGGCCTCTCTGTCATTAAACCGGAGGAATGCAAGCTGGTGTGAGAGGGAACGTCGTTCTGAACAGCATCTTCCCATCAGCTTACTCACCACCCACACACGAAGCTCAACCTCTTCAACCCCAGTTAACGGACACCCTCAAGACTCCTCCTCTCCCGTCTCCAGACGTCTCGGATAACACAAAGCACAACTGGAGGAGCCCCAGTGAGCATCAGGGAGTGTTCTGGAAGTCATCGCCATCTCAGCAGCCACGTGTCGCACATTAAGACATCCGAAGGGACGAGAGCAATGGTGACAGGTGCTGCCTCTGAGCTGTACCTTCCAGATGCACGAAGGACAAAGTGCTGATGGGAACGTGGTGCGAGGGCAGAGCCAGCGGTTTCGAGAGAAGGCGGCAGCACGGCGGGGCTTCCCCGACCCAAACTCTGGGCAGACATGAGGCAGAGGGGTGGGGATCGTGGCTGGTAGAGCGAGGGGCAGTACGGGCAGGACAGGCAGCCGGGGGGAGCCCCAGAAGACTCAGAAGCTGAAGCCGTTTCGGGGAAAATCCACACACAAGAACACGAGGCAGGGAGCCCAGCCCGAATGAAGGCCCTGGAGGCCGCAGCCCGCAGGCCCCGCAGGCCAGGCCCTACTGCTGCTTCTTGCAGCAAAATGACTTAAAGCTCTCCTTTGCTGTAAATATTCGGGATATTTCCCACAAGGAAAAGTTTAATGCCCACAAAATAGCTTATAAAAAAAAAAAAAAGTGGGCCTTTTTCTTCCGGGAGGGGGGTTGGACCTTTCAGAAAGGGAAAGCCCCCCAGGGACCACAGAAACCGGCCCCACTGCTGATGAAAGTATCTGGCGTTCACAGATGCCTTCCCTTCTGAGTGACCCAGGCCTTCCAGTTTCCTATTCCTGTGCTCAAGAAATACGGAGGCTGGGGCGCCTGGGGGGCTCCGTGGGTAAAGCCTCTGCCTTCAGCTCAGGTCATGATCTCAGGGTCCTGGGATCGAGTCCGGCATCGGGCTCTCTGCTCAGCAGGGAGCCTGCTTCCCCCTCTCTCTCTGCCTCCTTGTGATCTGTCAAATAAATTAAAAAAAAAAAAAAAAGACAGAAAGAAATATGGAGGCTCTTTGAAGCAATTAGCCATTTTCCTCATCATATCCAACTTGAATTCAAACACAGGTTACTCTTCTCTCCCAGGTCAGACCCACAACAGGAAATAGATCACAGGCCCCAGGGACGGGCAGCTGCCCTGAGGCTTCTAATTAGAGAGGCCACGTCTACTGGGTCTCACTGCGTCCTTCCCTGTTGCTTCCTCCGTGCTCTGCGTCATGTAGCCATAGGTAAGCAGCGTCTCTGGCCCTGACATGGTTCAGGAAAGGAATCCCAGCCTTCGGGAGGGCGTCTCAAGGCAAGCGGAAGTAAGAGCACAGACACGTCCTCGGTTTTGGGTACATTTAATACAGTAGTGAGCTGCATGACTGACCTAAGTCTCCAGGTCGGGGGTGGGGGTCTATCACTGTGGGGACCACATCCTCTGGAAGAGGATGACAGTCCCTGGGGACTGAGGCAGACAAGGCCACAAGGTGAGTCCACCAGAACCAGCCGCTCTCAGATGGTAACATCTGGGGCAATTGTGCTTGTCGCAACTGGGGCAGGAGTCCTATCGGCACAGACTGACTCAGCCCAGGGCACCCTGCAGCACAGGATGGCCCCCACGGTGGACGTGTCCAGACTGTCACTGACAACTACAGGGTGAATGGGGGGTGGATGGTGAAGACTGACACAGGAGGGCACGGGGACAAGGTACAGTAAATCAGGCTGTGCACTTGCAAGGCTGTCTCGCTGAGACCCCCAAGCACCAGATAGCTGGAGCTTCCAAAGGGTAGAACAAAAGTACACGCAGTTAGGAGAATCACTGCTTTCCCCAACAGCCATGCAGAAGTGCAGCTGGTCAGCGTGTATGGGTCAGGCAGAGAGCAAGCCCGCGGCAGCCTGGACGTCCTGGTAGGTCGTGTTTAACTTGAGGTTCAGGCCTGTGCCCTGTGCTTTTTCTCTGCAGCAGTGCTTGGCCAGGATGTAAGAAAGTCCTTGCTAAGAACTGAACTGGTTTGACAGCTGCTTTAAAAAAACAAAACAAAACAAAACAAACAAAACGAAACAAACAAACAAACAAAAAAAAACCCACAATCATGTAAAGTAAGTTTTATTTTAAAAATAGACTTTAAATCTTCCTTTCCATTTTTTTTCAACATCCCTTATATTTGGAGAAAGTTATCCCAGTACCCACTGTTTGTACAAATTAATTCACCCTATACTCAAATATATAAACAAAACCTGATCGGCCAAGAACTGTCTGTGGTCGCATGGCCAATGCTCAACGTCCGAGCCTGATTCCAGAGCCCACTCAGGGTTTGCTGCTTCTAACTTCACACCGCCCTCAGTGCCTTTGAGGGGTGTTTCTAACATTCCTGAGGCACCCAGCCTGCGGGCACAGGCCCTTGGAGAACCCTGTGGAAAGGGGGTCACCTCTACTTCCGCTGTCCCTTGTCCTTCGGTGTCCCCGCTGCAACTCAGCTTGTCTGTTGACCTCAAATTTAAGAACCGCTTTAACTGCAAGCTATCTAAGTGTAGGTCTAATTCCAGCAGAGTCTCCTGAAAGACCGCGACATAAAGTTCTAGTCGTCTATGCTACTTGGGTATAAGCATTTACATGTTCGCCCCTTTTGCTTCTGAAGGGTGTGTGAGTCCCACGGTCAAATTACTGGCAAGGTCAATAGTCTCCAGCCGGTTGCAAATCACATTCAAGAGAGCAAACTACATTTTAAAAGCCTCTTAGTGTTTTCCCACTGTGCGGGAGACCACGGCCCAGCGTGCTCAGACCGTCAATCCCGGCGGCGGCCCCTCAGACGCAGGGCGGCCTCAGCTTTCCCAGACACCGCCCGGCGGGAAGCGGGCTCCACACCAGGGGAGCCAGGCTGAAAGCACGTGGGAAGTCAGAAGCGACTGCACCAGGAAAGCATCACTTCCGTGGAAGGAACTGTGCTTACCAGACATTTTTGAAATATCTTTACAAATTAAAACCAAAATGTGTACTTAGCTACCTTGAGGTCCGTTTCCATGAAAGCAGTGATGCCCCGTAGTTTACTTTCCCAGGAGTATGGGGTTCTGTGACTCCAGTGACAAAAGGTGACGGGAGAAAATAAACAGGCTATGCGACAACTGGTTCACCTTTGCCCTCATTTTGTGTCCCACTCACATTTCTAAATAATTGCTTAATTCCCCAGGAACGTTTTGTTAAGAATATTGAAGTAAGACAGTACATCCTAGTAAGTTTTAGGTAGTTGCCAATAACGGCAAAATATCTGAACATGAAAAAAAAAAAATCCTTAAAATATACAAAAATATCCACGGGGCTAAAACCCGGACAAGATGTGATGATGATGAAGTTGCAATTCACAATGAACAAACCTTGTCATTCTATGGTGACCAGATCGTAGAAGATCCTGCGGTTGGTCCTCCCACGGCCCCTGCGAGTCAGAGGGGCTCCATCCCAAGCTGGGGTGCCAGCCCCTCGGCCGGCAGGACCTGCGCAGGTGCCCCGCACGGTCCTGTCGCCCTCCTCACCGCGGACGAGTGCCACCAGGAGAGCGAAAGCACTTCCCTACGAAGCAGGGAGAGGCGCGTGGCCCGAGGTGCTGCCGTCCCAGAGCTTAGACACCGCCGAGTCCTTAGCGTGCGGCCGTAGGACGCGGGTGAGTCATTTTATCGCACACATGTCGTACTTACCAACTCTCTGCGGAAGGCCGGGAAGCTCAGGGTAGAGCTTGCACTTGTGTCCGTTACCTGCAAAACAGGGACACCGGGCGGCATCGGGAAGACGGGTTAGCCTATCGCACCTAAGAGCCGTATCTTCACTCCCGACGATCGCTGGAAACATTACTTTATCACAGTTTAACCCCAGAAAGCAGCCCCGCCATCGGGCAGGGGTCGCCCTCTGCTACTGCAGGGTCAGAAACGCCGGACCACTGCGCTGACCTGGGCTCCAGGGTCGCGGGGCACACACGCATCTTCTCCCCGAAAGCGACCACGAGCGACCCGCGCGTTTTCCGAGGGTGCAGCCCCCAGGGCAGCGGTTTTCCGACATCCTCGTCTGCTCAATTCAAACTAATTTTCAAACGGCTCCTGTTCGCGCACATTTTTAAGTAACACCCAACCGGTTCAACGGGACCCTAAAACCCGCAGACGGCCTCCGGGGCCGAGTTCAGCGGCAGTTGCGGAAGCCGGGCGGTCGCCTCGCCCCCGGGTCACGGCGTCACAGCAGGAAGAGAACCGTGCCGGCCCCTGTCCCCGCAGGCCGCGGAGCCCTGTGGAGTCCGCGCCGGGGCGGGAGCGCCGTCGGCGGCGGGAGACCTCCCCGCGCTCGTCCGTCTTCCGGGACTTGGGAAACGCCACGGGCTCTACCGACCGCGTGCGGGTCAGACCTCGTGCGGGTCAGACCGCGTGTGGCTGCCCAGGGTCCGAACAAACGTCGACGCGGGGGGCGTCTCCCTCCTCAGAGGCGAGTCCACGCGGACGAGTAAGCACCGGAGTCGGACCCAGGCCAGTGCGCGGCCGCGGACAGGAGGTGCGGGGTTAGAGGCGGGTTACGAGGGGGGAGCGAAGAGCAGCTGGTCCCGGGCACCTCCCCGGGGCTCCCTTCAGGCCAGTGCGCGGCCTCGCCAGGGCCCCGTGAAGGGGTGGGACGCGGCGCCGGAGCAGGGAGCGGGGGGCTCGGGTCCTTCGGCGCCTCCTCCCGGACCTGCCGGTTCCCCCCGGCGAGGGCCGCCACGTCCGCCCACGGGTCTCTCCGCGGCTGACCGACGGTCGATCGGAGCCGGCCGGGGTCGGGCCCGGCCTCCGCGCTCCGAGGCTCGCGGGAAGCGTCGCCCCCTTCAGCTGTGGCCCCGGGCATGCGACCCTCTGCGCCAGGGAGGCAGGACCCCGGGAGTGACCGTCCTACGGACCTGCAAGGGACGAGGGGCGGAGGCCGAACCCTGCGGTCCTGCAAGTCGGCTCGACGTGGACGGCCCGGGGGACACCGGAGCTCCCGAGGACAGGCGCGCACCGGAAACCGGCTGCTTCCAACCCGGCGCGTCCCGCCCGAGGGGGGTCGGCCTCTGGGGGGAGCAGACTCTGCGGGAGAAGCTTCCGGCAACGGGCCTTGTCCCCGACAGCGAGGAGGCCGCGCCGTCCCTCTTCTCTTCAGCCCGTCCGTCCCCCCCTCGGACCCAAAGTGGAACGACAGAGCCTCGGGACAACCACGCGCAGTAACGAACGCGCCTGCGTCGCGACCAAGGACTTACTTCGGGGGCCTCGTGCGGGGGTTAGCTGCGGTCCCGGCGTCGGCGTGGGAGGCACGTCTATCGCCTGCAGCAGCACAAAGAGAAAACATGGAAGCACTAATTCACGTCGGCGCATCCAAGGGCAGAGTAACCCGGTTCACCTGCGGAGAAGAGCGCCCGCA
Organism: Mustela nigripes; assembly: GCF_022355385.1. NCBI lineage: Eukaryota > Metazoa > Chordata > Mammalia > Carnivora > Mustelidae > Mustela > Mustela nigripes. The sequence continues at coordinate 129,753 of NC_081563.1, forward strand.
TGGCCCGCGCACTCCTGGGGGCCACACTCGGCTGACCCGGGGCCACGCGACGGGGCTGCGGGGGACTCTCCTGTCGCGGGAAGCTCGCCTCAGCCACGGTCCGGGGGGTGGGGCAGGGTCAGCGGAGGCTCCGCGCGTCCGGGCACGCTGCGCCACGGGGTCCGCGCTGGGGCTCCGCGCCCAAAGCCCCTGCCCTTCGCGGCCTCAGCGTGGCCGTCGTGGGCGTCGCTGTCTCCCGCTCGCAGCCACACGCCGGGGCAGGCGACTGCGGGAGAGGAGCGACGCTGCGCCCTGAAGCTGCCACCGAGGACGCGTCCGAGTTCGACGTGTCCCCGAGGACATCATGTGACTGGACGTGAGCGCGAAGTCGGGGGTTCCGGGGGGCTGAGGTCCGGGACGGCCCGCGCTCCGAAGCCACCGTCCCGGGACCGCGGGGACACGCACCGCAAGGACATGCACCGCGGGGACCCGGAACCACAGGGACACGTGCCGCGGGGACACGGGACCACGGGGACACGCGCCGCGGGGACACGCACCGCGGGGACCCGGGACCACAGGGACACGGGACAGCGGGGACACGCACCGCGGGGACCCGGGACCACAGGGACACGCACCGCAGGAACACGCACCGCGGGGACCCGGGACCACAGGGACACGGGACCGCGGGGACACGGGACCACAGGGACACGGGACCGCGGGGACACGGGACCGCGGGGACACGGGACCGCGGGGACACGCACCCCGGGGACACGCACTGCAGGGACACGCGCCGCGGGGACACGGGACCACAGGGACACGCACCGCGGGGACACGCACCGCGGGGACACGCACCGCAGCCCGCCTCCGCTCCCGCGCGGCTCTCCGGGCGTTGGCTCGCTGTCCGTCGCGCTCGTACTTGGCGGTGAAGGAGTCCAGGACCTCATAGAGCTCGTCCGCTTGCGCCGGCCGCGGCGCTTCTCCGAAGAGCAGGTCGTAGGCTCGGACATCGCGACAGTAAAACCTGGTGGAACAGGTCGGAGGCGGCGCTTAGGGACCCGCGGCTTCTCCCCAGTCCGGGTCGGGCCGCCCCTGCGCACAGGCCCGTCGGCGCCGCTCGCGCTCCCGCGAACTCGTCGCGCCCCCGCGCGCCCCCGCGCGCCCCTCGGAGCCCGTCCCGGAAGTCCCCGGGCGCGCGTCGCGATCGCGTGCACACGCTCACACACGTACACACGCGTGTGCAAGGGCCCCCCCTGAAGCCGACGCACCTCGAAGCCCACACTCTGTACAGGCTTCGACATCTCAGCGCCGCACGACGCCGCAGCTGCGGCTCCGCCGGTCCCTACGGCGCTTCCTCGGTCCGAACGACAGGGACTCGCCCCGCGGCCGAAGACGTGCGTTCGCTTTAGTCTACTCCGGATTACGGGAAATCCGCCCAAAGGCCCAGAATCCAGTTTCTACCAGAATTCCCCTCCTCGTTCCTCCGGCTCATCAAACCAGAAGGAAAACCTCCGCAAACCCCGGTGGTCCGGTTCCTCCGACTTCCCGCGGCCGCGCGGACGGACGGACAGACGGACGGATCGGGCACTGGGGAGCTCGCAGGGACGGCCCGGTCGCCTCCGCGCAGGCTCCCGTCCGGGGCTCGCTGTGCCCCCCCACCCCGGGCTCCCAGCCCCGGACGCGGACAGGCTCTGGGGAAGTGGCTCGGTCTGTAGGGGCAGCCGGACTCACAGTTCGGGGAAAAACTAGCCAGTTTAGAGTACAAGTTCTTCACCCGTTAGAGAATGTCTAAATCTCCCCTTTTTACATTTCCTTTCAGTGTCCCAAGGGTCCCTGTTCAGGCGCCACCCCGGTACCCCTCAGTGCGCGCCACAGGCTCTCAATCCCTTCGTAAAAATCAGAATTCGTCTCAGTTTTATGCAAGAAAGACAAAGCGTCATAGCAGACAGCCTCTCCTATTAGGAACATCTGACTGACCTACAAGGTGCATGAAACAAACTTGGTGAATATTATGGAGCCACCGACTCATATTTAAGATTCTTCTACCGCTAAGTGGGAAAGAAAAGGACTCGTAATTGTTGTGACCAGAATCGTATGTGGCCAAACAAGGGGAACGGATGCTCAGGAAAACACTGTAAGGCAATAAAGCTAAAAGTGAGTCATGTTACTCTTAAAGAAGTAGAATGGCTTTTTTTTTAAATAATTTTTTGTCTCTTCTATATTTTCTTAAGTACATGTTACTTCATATCGAATCTTTAAATAAATAAATGCACAGTTGGAGTCGAATGCTGTGTTAAAAACGAACACACAAGGTTACTCTGTAAACTCTGAGCCACGACACAGACCTCGGAGGGGTCACTCTTCTCATCACGCTTTCCTGAAACCGGTGAGAATTACTTGGCCTGACTTACTTCCGATTAGTGTCTTTCCTTTCGATCAAACAACTGCCCTCTAAAGATACGCCAGCAAAGAGCCCTCTTGATTTGCAGTACGTAAAGACAGCGGCAGAGCTTCTCAGGGCAACGTTTCCTTCTAAATTCCTGCAAAAGAGAAGGTTTTGCGTCCTGGAGTCCGGCGGGCTGGGCCCTAAGATGGCATGCGCAGCACTGCACTGCAGGTCACTTCGCTCAAAGGACAGATCTTGTCCTGTCTGTCCGTCACGTGCCTTTCTGTTGTCCTTCCTGCTCTCCTGGGCTACTCGTGCTTAGCGTGGGCTAGAGCAGGGACAGGGCATGGGGGAGGGCACGGTATGTAAAACCATTATAAAAGGCCGTGCTGATTCCGAGGACTGCATTGTACCGAACACATGGAAAGCGGATACTTTCCGACTTTGTCTCCCTTTCTTGAAACAGGAATGTACCTTTTAAGAGTACTAAGGTCTGTGGGTTCTTCTTACACTGAGTATTTTCATGGAATTTAGAAACCTTTTTAGAAGACTGCATGGTCTGAGTTTCAGCATTTCTATATTGCTTGAATGACCCCAAAATAGTTGTACACTACTTAGTTGCAACTACTTAGTTGTAACTAAGTACACCAGCAAACTCCATTAACAGAGGGGTAAAATGCACTCTATGTACTATACATACTACTCTAGTGAAAAGCTTCTATTTCCAATTTTCCATAATTCAGTCTGAAGAAAGTCTTTTTTCTTTCTTGATCAATGCTGCCTTTTACCAGTTAATTAAATTGGACTTGGCTCCTTCAGAGCTTAAAGGTAAATTTTATGTTCCATCCCGGTCGATATAATGGCCTACATTTCTGAAGTATTCAGTTTTTTTTGTTTGTTCCAGTTTCAGATTTTCTCATTTTATCACACTGGCTGTACTTTACAAATTTCTTATTTCCAAACAACCTCAAACCCTCCAGGACATATATAAACCATAAACCAGTTTCGTTTCAATTGAAGCTTCTTCTTAGGGCAAAACCATGTATAATCTTTAAACCATTACTATCCAACAGCTGTCCAGAAAGTACTTTATGGTACTCACCTTCCCAGGGGCCCAACTGCCACAGTAAAATTCCCTCCAAGGGTCAGGTTACCACCTTTTGCAAAAGCTTCTACTGCTCTGTCATAATTCAAAATTATTACCAAATCTGATACCTGAAAATGAAGAGACCCATTTCTTTAAAAATAATTATGCACAAATGTCATTTAAAATATATGCTGATTAAAACTCAAAATATATACCATATGATGTAGCAAGAATTTCAGTGTAGACAGTGAAAGAAAAAGAAAGAAGAATCATTTTTGTTTTGAGCAGAGGACGCAAGCCATGGCTCTTTCCACGGGTTAGCACAGCAAACACCGCTGAGCATTCACTATGCACCAAACCCATACTGGGGGGCTCCATGCACATTCCCGGTCCTCGGCAGGCTTGTGATGTAGGCAGTGACAGAGGTCTAGTGAGGTGACTGGACTGTCACGGTGAGAGCCGGAAGAGATCCGACAGAGGTTGTCAGGAAGATTACAAGTACTCCCTTCGACTACACATGCCAAGAAAGGCAACCAGCTAGGACTCAGGGCGTAAGATCCAGGGTCCTCAGTGACATTTCCACACTGAAGTCCCTGGCAAGGTCACGTGTCTACACTGATAAAGAGCATGTTGTCCACTTTCTTTTAAGGGCAGAAATTCAGAATAACAGAAGGAAGCTAGTTAACTATTAGTTCATGCCCCTACTGACTTAATTCTCTAAGTAAAAGCAAAAGTCAGAATGTGGGAATAATGCCCCAGACGAGCCAGCATGGAGGAGGTGCTCCCCACCACTGCACAGAGCCCAGTGCGAGCCCAGAAGTGTGGAGAGCCCTCGGGGCTGGAGGCCCGAGCCCGGTCCGGCCCCCTCCTGGAGAGCTGGTTGACCCGCGGCGTTCTGACCACTCTGCACCTCTCACCTGTTCCTGCGCACACTCACTTACCCTCTGAAGACCGAGGGTGTGTGTCACATACACCCTAGAAAAGGAAAGGCATACTGACTGAGGCTAAGAATTTGGGCTAAAAATCTAGCTCTTTGGGTGTGAATTCAACTTCTGCCTCTTGCACATCATGGGATCTTAGGCAAACAATTGAGCATCTTGAAACCTTAGCTCATTCCTCTGTTTTAAGGTGGGTATGATAACAGGAGCCACGTCCGTACGTAGACTCTGCATACACGCAGGCACGTGCAGAGACACGCGTACGGATGTGTAAAGGGTTAGCTGAAATCCTCTGTAAAGCCTGGTGTGTTCACCACAACTCAATAAAACATGAAAAGGCCAAACAAACTGGTGTTTCAAAGATTACTTAGTTCATATAGTTCCTTAATGTTTTCTAATGTTTTCAAATCAATTTTTCATGGGACCTACAGAAGATACCACCAAAAGAGACCGCACTTGAAAAGACCTAATAGAGATCCCAAGACAAGTAGATTCTTTTAAAAATGCTTAATTTGGATCATTTTATTAAAAAAAATACAGTTGAGTTCCACAGCACGAACTAAGTACACCAGCAAACTGACCTCTAGGAAATACTTCACCGTGAGTCCTATGAACTGTTATTTCCAGCGCACATGTGGACAGTTTCTAAAGACTGCAGGGTCAAATAATACAGAATTACCTAGCATTTTTAAGCAAAATTAAGTAATTTTTCCCATGATTGTGTGAGCTATCTCTTACGTGCATTTTCAAGTAATACATATAAAATTGTTTTGCACAGTGCTTGGTGTGTACACACGCAGAGAGCGCACAGCTCTGGCCCCGACCGTGTGAATACCTGACTGTTACTGTCCTCTGCACCTGTGGCATCGCAGTATAATTAAGGGAAAACTCTAAAAGTCAGTTTAAGAAAAAAAAAAAATGACCCTTTAATTTTCTGGGTCACCTCAATTCAGTTCTCTCTGAAGAAGAGTAAAATGACCCTGTGTTCCTTGGTGATGTTGCTTATGAGGGAACCAGGTCAAAGCTCCACAGAGGTGGGAGAGGGGCCAGACTCTAGGTTCGTTTCCACAACTTAGAGGAAAAGCAAACAGATTCCCTGAAAGAAAACTGGCAAGAGAGCAAGTAGACAGTGTAAGACAGACACCCGGAAACGGGGTCAGCTTTCCTAGGAGGTCTGCAGTGAGGTGTCACTGAGTAAGATGCCAGCTCTGCTGTTAAATTTAACCCTTTCGTTAAAGAAAGAAGCAAGCCCGATCCCCCTGCAGGAGAAGCTGGCGGAGGCATGCTAACCCCAGACGACCCCCAGGAACAGGGTGCTGTGGCCGGGAGCCCACCCGAGAGGCCGTCATCACCAGGAGCCAAGTCACAAAACGAAACCATGCAAAGTGGGCATTTGAAGTAATCTGCAGGCCAGACGGGGCACAACCGTGGGGCTCCCGAACCTGAAGGCAGACTGTGTGAAGCCTGGTGCACCCGGGGCCGGAGCTCTACAGCCCAACATGGACATCAGCAGCCCTGCGAGCCCAAGCCACAGGCGGCCAAGGACAATGTGGTCCCTGTGAGGCGTATCTGTTCCAGAGATGCGCGGAAGGTGGGCACAGAGCACAGGATGGACAGGCCGAGCTCTACTCCCCATGAAGAACATGGGAGACACCGGGCAGTCCTAAGAGGGCATCTCTCCGGAAAATGAAATACGGATTGCATCGGTGGTGAAATGAGAACAGGAGGTTCTCGCCAGTTCTGTGCAGTAAGTTTCAGCTGGTTTTAGAGAAAACCGCAATTGTGTGTTTCCACACTTACCTCAATTCCCACTTCGAAGCCTCCGCCGAGCCCCGCTATCCCAATGGCTGAAGGCGCAGACCATTCTAACAAAAACAGAGACACGGACGTTACTCTAACACTAAAGCCCCTTGGCACACAAATATGGGCAGGAAAAATGCTACAGTGAGAATGAACAGTGTTTCTTTTAAAAATAATGAGACTGTGGCATTTCTCCCTGCAATTTTAATATTACTTAATAAGAGTATATATATCTGGTTAAAAGTATTTTACTGATTACAATATCAATTCATAGCAGCATTTCACAGAGCAAGTCTACAAATGAAGGATCCACATGCATGGAAGAGCCAACAACACCATTAAATCAGGGTACAAGACCACAGTTTGGTTTAAAGCTTTCTTTTTTGTTTTTAAGACTTTATTTGACAGAGAGACAGAGATCACAAGTAGGCAGAGAGGCAGGCAGAGAGAGGGGAAGGGAAGCAGGCTCCCTGCTGAGCAGAGAGCCCGATGTGGAACTCCATCCCAGGACCCTGAGATCATGACCTGAGCCGAAGGCAGAGGCTTCACCCACTGAGCCACCCAGATGCCCCCAGGTTTAAAGCTTTCTAAGAGCTTTCATCTACTACACTCACCCTTCTGTCGTCAAACTACTGAAAAAAATTGATTCAAGTTGCGTTTGCTTTGACTGAAAGGTGCTAAGGTCGGAATTAGAATAACGTATTTCTGCGGGTGGGTTTCTGTTCAGAGGTTGCACACAGACAGCACCCTCCTCCAGACCCCCGGCACCTAGGAACAAACCATGGGTGAAGTTCAAAGGGTCATTGTTTCCTGCGGTATGAAGCAGCTTTTTAAAGTTCCTTCACCAACTGCTACATAAATTATGAAACTAGAGGTATATTTTTATGACAATTACCATAGACAAATTTGTGAACAAGATATTATCTATTTCATCAAAATTCAATGTACAGAATGTTGACAAAACAACTTTAAGAAATGTGACATTGCTGGGGCACCTGGGTGGCTCAGCTGTTAAGTCTCTGCCATCAGCTCAGGTCATGATCTCAGGGTCCTGGGATCGAGCCCCGCATCCGGCTCTCTGCTCATTGGGGAGTCTGCTTCTCCCTCTCTCTCTGCCTGTGTCTCTGCCTGCTTGTGATCTCTCTCTGTCAAATAAATCATTAAAAAATCTTTAAAAAAATGTTTGAAAGGTATTAGATATTGAGGCTGACAGACTCACAAATCCACGTCCCTTAATCTTTATAAACGTGTGTAATTCATCCAACTGTGGAACCCTCCCGTACTGAACACATATAGCATTTGACCACTGCAACTTTCAATATTTATAAGTTTTACAAAATAATTGAGGTGTATAATTTTATTTTTTAGTTAGGGCTTTATCATAGATATAAGAGAGCAAAAGGAGTCAAGATAAGTTTATTATAATCACTTTTAAGGGTAACACAATAATAAACTGTTTCTATTGTAAATCTCTGAGGACAAAAACTGGTCTTTTTGTACCTAGTAGAACAAGAAATAGCCTACAAATTCAAGATTATTAAGATTTTAACAAGATAAATTTCCTTACACTTGAAAACTAAGTACAATAATTCCACTTGAATTAGGGAAAAAAATTAATTTGATGGGGGGAGTGTGAGATTGGACTTTCTGAAAGGCTTCTTGGCTTCCGAACCTAATTTTGTCTTCTAGATAACAGGATATTGCTTGGATATATTCAGAACTAATCCACCAGGCTTAGGGGAGTTTCGATTACAGAAATTAGTGTCATATAATCCCAAGTTGTTTTCCATTTCCTATGCTAAGAACAGTCCCTGTCTGAAGACTGCCCATCTGGCCAGGATCTGGGGAATCTGCTGTTTCATCCGGGCAATTACAGACGGAGCAGCTGGCCTTCAGGATGGCGGGGAGGGAATGGAGAGAAAGGGGCCTGGGTGGCTCCGTCGTTAAGCATCTGCCTTAGGCTCAGGTCATGATCCCAGCGTCCCAGGATCCAGCCCTGCATCGGGTTCCCTGCCCAGCAGGAAGCCTGCTTCTCCCTCTCCCACTCCCCCTGCTTGTGTTCCCTCTCTCGCTGTGTCTCTCTGTCAAATGAATAAACAAACAAACAAACAAACAAACAAATAAATAAATAATTTTTTTTTAAAAGGCCACCTGAGGTTCTGAGAGACCCCGGAGGTCGTCAGGCCTCCCCCTCTGCAGATGGCGCCCCTGTCCACCCCCCGGGGGGAACAGCTCACAGACACTGAAGACCCTCTGAGTGGGCCTCCACTTTGTCTGGTGTGACCGGAGGTCTCTCAGGAAAGTGTGTGCAGTGCTCGAGAAGAAGGGAACTTGGTTGTTTCCAGGTCATCGGCAAGGACTAAACCACGAAATGCTGGGCCACAGCTTCGGGGAGAGATTCCAACTTACTCTGGGGACACATCATAGGACACAGTGGACCTGACCACCGAGGTTCAGGGGCCACACGCCCCACATACTCCCAGATGTATCTACGGTCATTGTCCTACACTCTCTTCCAGATTAAAATTAACTTACCTACACCAAAAAAATCTATTAAGAGAGAAATATATTCAATTATATGAGCAAAATGAGAATGTTAAATCAGTATGAAAAGCATTTCAGTCGGTCATGGCGCATGTGCGCACATTCTAGATGTCGCTGTAGACGCCGGCTAAATCTTCGGGAATTAAGTAAAGTGTGTTGTGACCTCACCTCTGACAGGCCAGATGGTAGACTCCACCCCAGAAAGTAAAGTGTGTTGTGACCTCACCTCTGACAGGCCAGATGGTAGATTCCACCCCAGAAAGTAAAGCTGAATCGTATTGTCCTGACCTGCTTCCACCTTTAAAGCACAGGCTTTAAACAAAACTTTCAGGTTTTATCGTTTCCTACAGGAATAGCAGGAAGTTTCCAGATGGCTCTGATCTTCTTATCAACTCCCAGAGAACAAAAGAAAAGTTGTACCATAAAGCTGAAAATAAGATTCATATTCAACACCAGAAATGCAGATATTGTCACATTCAGTATTTGCTCCATGGAAGAAGTACAAAATGTACGTAAGACGAAGCAGATGTACGCCTGCAAGTGTCATCTAGCATTTTAAGAGAAGAGAACGGGAAACCCCCGCCTTGTGGACGGGACGTGCAGAGTGCACATTCCAGGGTGACAGCAGTAGGAGGATCCCCGCCAGGGGTGTCCAAAATGAAGACAGTCAACTTACTTCCGTCCGGAAGACGAGCCAGCACGACCCCACTGCCTCCTCTAGCAGTTACTAGAAATCCAGCTTTTATCACCGACAAAATGGCAAGGCCCTTCGCTTTAGCGATGACGTGGGCTGCAAAATTAAAGACATCAGGCAGGTGAGGTCTGGAGTGGACTTGCCTGAACAGACGACGTTAAGCAGACGGATGCACAGAAGTTCTGACGGGCAGGACCCCAGGCTTCTCAGGACCGTCTCAGTGGCACCGGTGGGCCAAAGAACAACTCGCCAGCGACACGGGGGCCCGATCACCCCACCGCCCCATCCTTCCCTGTGCTGTTTCCAACACCCACAGAACCAACGCCCAGATACGGGCAACAGATGGGATTCGTGATGAGATTCTTTTAGTTGACGTGTACTAGCAGGACAAATGATTTGGAAATTTCAATTAATTGAGAATATAACCCATAAAAAACAGGTTACTATGTTAAAGGAAATGCAATCCATATGGAACCAAGTACGAAGGAGAAAGCCAGCAAGGGTGACCTGCACATGGCAGAACCTAGGCCTCAGAGCCGCACAGCTGGTTCACCTTTTACCAACACGAAAATTACATGTGAACACAGAAAAACGAAGTGATTCGCCACTTTAGAAGAGTTTTAGCTTTCGTTCAAGTATTTAAGTACCACGTGCGTCCCAGCGCACTGAGGACAGAGATTACACACTTGGTTACATCACATAGAGTGAGTTATCAGCACACGCGCCCCCCAAACACTGCCCCCCCTGGATTCCCCCACACAATACTGCATCTCCCAATAACAAGGGGAGATGGCTTGATGTACTGTCCTTGGTCAAATATTCCACCAAGAAAGCCACATTGGACCTGTACTCAAATACAAGGAAATGCTCTTGAGGAGGCTCTGGAAAACACGACGTTTCTCGTGTAACTATGCACGCCAATTCAAAACGGCAGTGTCTCAGAGATAACATGCTCACAAGCATGACGTCTGCACGTGGACATGTGGAGCCTCAGAGCCCAGCAACGAACAGCAAACGAGGCTGCGCCTGCCTTCCTCCGGGACTCTGCGAGGCTCCAAGTGCACCGTATGAGGCTGGAACCTTACTGTCTGTCACAGAGGGCTATTTCTACAGCCACATGTTGGCAGAACATCTGCTCCTACAACTCACTCTCCACTCTCTGCCCGTACGGTCAGGACTGCCTCTATTTAGACAGAACAAAAGTAGATGGACATATTTTCAATGTCAGGTTTGTTTTTAGAGATTTTCTATCCAAATTCAGGGACACTAAAATACCAATAATGCCTAAATAATTTGTGAATTAGCTTTTCATTTATAATATAGATGCACTGACTACAGATTCCCTGATGGAATTTTACTGTACTAACTGCTTGATAAATGATCCATACTCAGATGTTGCTATGCCGGGAAATACAGTTTGCCCATAAACTGGGCGAGCAGGCTGTGTTTGCTGAAACAGCTGACACATGTCAGAAATGTCTGCTGTCTCCTGTTCCAGAATATCGCCACTGAAGACTCCGTTTCTCTGGCTGAATTTTATTCAGGCCCTAACACAGTACTTATCAAACTGGTATGTGCGGACAGATCACTGGACATCTTGTGAAAAATGCAGATTCTGACCCCTTAGGCCTCAGTGGTGCCTTGAGGTCTTGCGTTTTTAACAAGAACCCAGGGGATGTCCAGCGGCTGGTCCAGTCTGCACGTGGGGTAGCAAGGCTCCTCGGAGCCTGTCTTCACGATGGCAGTAGTAGTGTCCAGACCCAAATAATGATAATAATAATATTTATATAGTGTTATATATTAAATATAATAATATTATTACAACAGCAAATTAAACTTTTTTAACATTTAAAGTTCTGCTAAACAACTTTAAAAAAATCTGGTGTAAGAAATTAAACTAGTTTTAAAAAAAGAAGTTAAATCCGTTTTGTGATGCAGGATCTGTTTCCCAGGCCCATGATTAATGAAGAGCGAAAGCAGCCTGAAGCAGTCCCCAAGCCAGTTTGCGTAGGAATCTTTGCTCCTGGTACCAGCCGTAGGAACAGTAGGAGTAACTGGGAGCAGCTGGTTCCCCAAAGCCCATCCTAGCCTCTGGCCTCCTGCTTCTGCCACAGTCCTGCCCAGGCCGCTCTGCTCCCAGGGTGTATGGGGCAGATTTGGGGGGGGGGGGTGCTGGTAGAGGTGCTGTTATTTTCATGATCCAAAGAATCTCATGCACAGCTGGGTTAGGAATGATTGACTCATGTCTTCCCCAACCCCTACAAAACATAAATACCTGACCTCAAAAAAAGAAAACCCAAAGTTAAAATTGGTTTCTGAGATTGGCTAGTGATTCTGCAAGATAAGCTTGCAAAGGCTTCAGAAACCAACGACGATGACAGGGGAGTTTGGGGAAGCCCAACTGGACACAACTAGGAGGAGGCCGGAAGGGGTCTCTACGGGGGAGCGGGGGTGCCCCAGGAGCCCAGCCGGCAGACCACCAGGAGGAAAGCAGTGCTCTGCGGGCCTGCTGCCCCTGGGGCCTCCATCTGAGTGCACCCAGCAACTAACGCACGCAACCCAGAGAAACGAGAGGCACATATTTTATTTACCAGGAATGATCTTATCAGGTCCGTTTCTGGAGGTTATTTCCGTGAATTCTCTCAGAATTTTAGCAGCCTTTTTTGCTTCCGATTTCAAATTGGAAGGTATAGGATTATTCACTGAAAGATTAAAAAAGGAGATTTTAATGAAAAAATCTAGTAAACGGAGTTAGATATGTATTATGGTTTCAGTTTTTCTGAGCATTGACCGATTCCATCCTTCTAGACAAAATAAGTGACCTGAAGACCCTCAAATTATTGTCTCATCTCTGTTTTCCTGATAACATCAATTCACTCTGAGATTGGGAAACCCTACATTCTCAAAACCCCAGAAATTATAAAATCCTGGGATTCTAAAAGATCTTAAACAAAGTCTGGTCCAATCTCCTAATTACGTGTCTGCTCTCTGTAATTCTTAGCTCACCTCAATACTAGTTAAAAGACATTAAAATCTGAAGAATTAACAAAAGATGTAACTTACAACTGTGTGTAATAAAAAATACAATATTTATCTGGATGTTTTTGTCAGAATACTGAACTATCTGCATAGATTCTCCTTGTGAATAAAATTCTGAGACTTGGGAAGTGAGCGACCACTCCTGTGTTTGCACAGCCCCAGCTTTCAGGCCTGCCTGGGTGTCCTCAAGTCACGCAAGCAGTGTTTGTCCCCAAAAATGCACAGACAACCCTCCCAGACCCGAAGTCTGTGGGACAGATCGCCCTTCTCACAGGAAAAGCGATCTGAAGAGCCAAGGAGCCCACGAGGCGCAGATGTCGAGTCTGTGGCTCAAGCCATCAAATGCCTTTTTTATTGCAAAGACAAGGTTTTCAGCTCCGAAGTTCACCTGCTTCGGTTCTCTCCGTTTCTGTTCTCAATAGATGCTGGTCGTCCCTTAAATGCTCGAGCACATTTAAAGGGTGTTTTTATCCTGATGATCGCATCATCTCTGGCTTTTCAGGGTCTGCTTTTGACAGATCTTTCTCCTCGTTATGGGTTAGCTTTTCCGGTTTCTGCCCACTTCTGGCAAAACCAGATGGTTGCTGGACCCGGTGAATACGCTGCATGTTGGGTCCAGACTCTGTCGCCGTCTCTGGGGCCGATGCCCTTGGCAGCAGGCAGGGCCAGGAGCCCTGCGTCAGCTCAGTCTTCCCAAGGCCTGCGTTTGCGGGAGCCGGGGCGCCTGTCGCGTGCTGGGGACGGAGCCCTGCAGCCAGGTGCGGCCCTCCGGGCTCTCAGTGTCCTGGGGCTTCACGTGCTCACCCCCGCCACCCCGTGCCGGAGCTGCGGCCCCTCCAGCGCCGAACTGAAAACTGGTCACATCCTGGCTCCTCGGTGGTGGCTCTTGGCTCCACGGCACTCACAGGGATTTGTGGGGTCCCCTCGCAGAGTGCTGGAGCTCGCCCTCGCCCTGGCCCCCCTGGGCCTGCGAGTGTCTCACACAGCGCAGCCCGGGCCCCAGAGCACATCCTGGCCCAGCAGCCGGGGAAGGTGCCTTCGGGCAGGAAAAGAGGCGGCCTCCTGGCTCCGGCCTCCTCCGAGGTCCCAGGCACGCTCACCGGGTACCCCACGGGTGCAAGCACACACCCGCTCTCTTTTGCCCAGTTTCGAGGGTTCACAGAAAGTGGCAGGGCGTTTCTCTGCCACGAACCCCCCAGCTTTTACTGGCCGAGTAACGGGAAGTCTCTTTGCGTCCCGTCAAGTCTCTTAACGCTGTTCTGTTTCGTATTCATTTGTAAAGTAAGGAAATTAATCTTTTTCTAGACAATAAGTCACAAATATTGATTTGCTGTTTGCCATTTCTCTTTTGAATTTTCTTATGATGTTTCTTCTTTTTTTTTTTTTTTTTTTAAGGTTTTTAAGATTTTTGGGACGCCTGGGTGGCTCAGTTGGTTGGACGACTGCCTTTGGCTCAGGTCATGATCCTGGAGTCCCGGGATCGAGTCCCACATCGAGCTCCCAGCTCCACGGGGAGTCTGCTTCTCTCTCTGACCTTCTCCTGGCTCATGCTCTCTGTCTCGCTCTCAAATAAATAAATAAATAAATCTTTAAAAAAAAAAAAAAGATTTTTAAGATTTTTTTTTTTAAAGATCCATTCACTCGACAGAGGGAGCATAAGCAGGGGTGCGGACAGTGCGAAGCAGACTTGCTGCCGAGCAGGAAGCCCGAGTGGGGCTCGAGGCCAGGACCCTGGGATCACGACCTGAGTCAAACTCAGACGCTTAACGGACTGAGCCACCCAGCTGCCCCTTATGATGGTTTTTCTACTTCTGTCTTCATGAAATCAAGTTCACCTTCTCTTCTAAGTTTTACAAGTGTCTCTAACTAAACGAAATGATTCCCAAGTTCATATGGAAAAACAAACAAGCAAGAGAATATAGAGAAAAAGTATGTAAAAGAAGAATGAGGGGGACAAGTTCTGCCAGAAGCTGCAACGTACGGTGATGCCTGCGTATTGTACCGTAGAGGCAAAAAGAGGCGGGAAACCCAGTTTTACAAAACAGAAAATTCAGAAACTGACTCGAACATATAAAATAATTTACTACATAATAAAGACAGCACCTTAAATCATTGCAGAAAAGCTGTATTACACAATAACTGGTGATCTCTGGGGAAATTCATCCACTGCCTCATATAGCAGACCGCTGTAAACTCCAAATTCATCAATGACTTGAAATGCCCAAAATCAAACCATGAAAGAACCAGAAATTACATGAGAATTACTTTTCAAATTCATAGTACAAAAGGCCTAGGTATGACCAAAAAAAGTCTATATTTTTAAATGATCAGAACTTATGGCATAAGCATACTGTGAACCAAAAGGGAACCGTACACACATGCAAACACAGAGGGAAACGGCCCCTCCGACTCTGGGCACCCACCGCACTACTGTCTGCCCGACGCTCATTGACCCCTGCTGCTGAACGTGTGCCCTATTTCCACTTCCAGCTTCTGTAGATAGAGCCGTTCGCTGGCGACTGTCTTCAGATAGGGCCCTAAATGCTGGAACTGAGCAATCAGAGAGACTCAAGATCCGTTAGCTGTTTATTAAACTGCCGAACTGTCCCCCCAAAATACTACCCAAGTTTAACTGGCTGACACCCCACTGAGTAGCACCATAAAAAACTCCACTGTTACGGCTGACACTGGGAAAGGCAAAGTCTGTACATCAGAAAAACAGGATGACAAATTTTATTTGAATTTACCTGAATACTAGCAAATTTTCCTTTTGTTTGATTATATTTCCTGTTTCACATATTTTCTGTTCATATACTGTGACTTTTTCTGGTTCCATACTCCTTTTGCCCATAATTTTAATCATGTTGTAAGTCTATGTCTCAACTTGCTTTTAAAAAAAAAAAATATTTAGAGTTTTCAGCATTTGTTTTTAATTTATATGGCAATATTTCTCTGGGTTTTCTACTGTTTTCTTCTTTCTACTACTGTGACTAAAGGCCTTGATTAAAAATAAAAACAAAACCAAAACTGATACAGCCAATATTCCACGTTCTCTACCCAAGCTTCTATTTTACATTAAATATTTGGTCCATCTCAAACTTTCATTGGCATAGGATAGGAAGAACCTCATATTTTTTACATACACAACACAACTTACTGAATAATCCACAGCACTTAAAAGTGTCACCTTCTTGACAAAAGCAAGGAAAATATATTCATATATTTACTCACATACTTAAAAATATATGACAGAGATGATGTGGTAGTTTAATAAATTATTCTGGAACAAATGGTCATTCAAATAAAAACAAAATAAATTTATATTATAATATCACATCATACAAAAAAATTCAATACATGATTGCCTTAATACTAAAGGCAAAGTTTAATACTTTTAGAATAAAAGTAACCGAAAATATCTTTATTTTCTGTGCAATGAAGGGTTGCCCTAAACAATGCACAACTATAATAGGAAACTACAGATATATTCAGCTACAGTAAAGTCAAGAAAAAGTGTGTCAACATACATTTGAAAATAAAATACAAGGGAGAGGTCGGAAGATATCTGTCATATGAATAAAGGGCAGCTATCTAGGGTTCAGAATGCACAGAGATCTTTAAAATTCAGTAAAAACACACATAGTACAACGGAAAACTGGGCACAGTATTCGATCAGCTGATTCACAGAAGAGGGAAACTCTGAGGCCAGCAACCACCTGAAAAGCTGGACGTGCCCCGTAAGGCCATCGTGAGTCACCAGTGCTCAGTCCCCGGGCCGGCAGGCGCGGGACGGTCTGCCGGTGCGTGTGTGGTCGTGACAGGAGTAGGAGGACCCCAGGGAGGACGGCAGGCGGGGCCGTCCCTACAACCCGCGTACTTCGCTCCCCGCTGAAGTCGCCAGTACAGGTCCCCAGGTGTGCTCACTGAGGCTGTGGTGAGTTGAATGCTGGCCCCCAAATTCGTGTCCACCTGAACCCCGAGAATGGGACCTTGTGCGGAAAAAGGGTCTTTGCAGATGTAACGAAGGTCCCAAGGGGCGCTCCTCCTAGGCTACCCGGGTGGGTGGACCTGAATCAGAGATGTGGACACACATCTCTTGTGGGGCACAGAGGAGGGAGCACAGTGGCCGTGGAGCACCTCTGGGCCCCGCATGCCCGAGAGCCCAGGCGAAGGGGCCCCGCAGGCCTAGGAGGGGGTTGGCCCTGCACAGAGCAGATCAGTTCCCGCCAGTGTGCAGCGCACGGAACCAGCACCACGTGTGCAGAGGGGTCGCTGAGGCAGGGCTCCCCTAGCAAACGAAGAAGAACACGTAGAAACACACACATTCGAGGAAGGACGATTTCCCTCAAGAAGAGGCTGATCAACACGGTCCGGTGTGGCCTCAAGCCCATGCTCCATAGATACCGACCAACTGGCAGACACACGCCGGAGGGAACATGGGAACAACAGAAGCAAAACGGCTGCACGAAGACACACGGGGCATCGTGACGTCCACGGCAACGTTTTGAGGCACGAGCAAAAATATGTTTTGTACAAAATACAGAATTTATAGCAAAATACATATATTTGTGTGTAAAACTTATGTATACAATATACATATGTATAATCGAAGTATAATGCTATTGGATCCGGGGGTGGGTGGTCCTGGGGAAGGCGTCTGGAGGGCTCGCATCTTCCTCCCTTCCCTGTGTAGTGGGCCGTGCACGTCGGTTATGCTGTCCTCGATAGTCTCTTGTGGGTCTGAGATATTGTATAATGAAGACTGGTCGGCAGAAGCGGAATATTATGTAATTAAATATTTGCTATATTAGAGGCACCTTATGACCCTGCTGTAAACATTTCTATTACAGGTAATGACCCCATAAGTTGTCTATCATTTCGAATCTGACCTCGCAGGGCCACAGCATTCGTTGCATGAAGAGGCATGGAAAAGCAGAAACTGTGCGCTTCCCGTTGACACACTCCTGTGCACACACAGAGACCCCACCCCACCCCGGCCCCGCACACACAGGCCAACAGGCCTGAGCAGAATTCTAAGGGGAGCCTGGGAGGGAAGCTGTACACTAAACACTTCTTTGCTGTGGTTTGCATTTGGATGACACGGACAGTTCTGGAATCTGAACTTTTAGGAGCTCACAGAGAGTTACTCCTCATCTTCTCAGTCATGTACTTATTTAGAAATAAAACTATCCCATCTTCAGGACGGTACTGAGATACTGAAAGCTGATAGTCTTTTGGGACGGCTCCTTTTATTGGCAATGGCTCCTTCTAAGCACAGAAATGAACACAGAAGAATCTTCAGAAGCACAGGGAAGCAATCTTCAGACAGCCGTCAAAATTATGTCAACTTACTAGCAATCTTTAAATCTGTCCTATTATTAATGCTTTGATTATACAGTTTGGATTTAGAGGGTCTCAGAAAAAATACAAACTAGAAAAATTCCTTTAAAGTCCATTTTATGGAGGTAGTTTTTAGCCCTGACTCCAGCTGGCACACGAATGACACACAATTGTTTCATGTATTCCCCGTGACCTAGAAAATACATATACGGCAAGGGGCGTTTCCAGCCTCCAGTTTTCCACATCTCCTGCACAGGAAGGGGCCAGCGGATAGGAGTTAAAAGCCACGAGGTGAGCACGCACAGTGACAGCAGTGGCTTCGTCTCCCTCTTGGTGGCTGAGGAGGAGACGGGGTGTGAGTCGGGAGATGGAACTGGAGAACTACCACAGAGCCGCCTGCCCCTAAGTTACACGCCCCACTGTCCCTCGCAGCATAACAGACGGGTGTCTGAGTTCCTCACTCCTGTGCTGCCGGAGACCGGGCAGCGCAGCGCACCTTTCACGGGACGGGCCAGCGGCGCCCAGAGGTTCCGTGTCGCAGGCTGTGTGGCTGGGCTGGCCGGCCGCCTGCCCACGTGGGTCCTTGTGTCCCCGCGGCGCTTCTCTCCACCCTCTCTCTCCTGTCGCTGTCACAGCCCCAAGGGGGATGGACAGAATGTCCCCGGGTCAGTGCCTGGGGAGAGCAGCCCGGACCCAATGCGCACACTGGACGGCGGTCCCTGAAGGAGAGGCTCTTGCTGGGCTAAGTGACTGAGATCTGGAGGCTTCTTACCGCAGCTAATATCACCCCGATCACCACGTTTCCAACATCACTTGTGCTCTCCGAAGAAGAAAGATGGTGGGGAAGAACCTGCGACTTTCATTCTGGACTTCATTTGGCTTGTCCTGCATCCGTGCTGTCCGCTCACTGGTCTGGAGAGGCGGGAACGTGACCACCGACACCGAGCACGATCCGGCCTCCGCTAACGTGCTCGGTTACGGGGTTTCCTCACACACTAGTGCACGTCCTTCTAAGAGGAGCCAAGCAGCAGCTTTGCCTATTAAACGTAAAACGTAACAAGATGCACTTTCTCCACACCAACGCCTCTCAGTGTGCCCCGAAAGCGACGGGCAGCTCTAGGGCCCTACTCCGTGCTGTCCTCGGGCGCCTGAGCTCCGCGGCAACCCCCCTGCCCTCCAGAGCCAGAGCTCAGCCCGGGGTGAGCCGGGAGGAAGAATGGGAGCAGCAGGTTGCGAGGGCGGTCGGCGGTGAGAGTGACTCGCCCTGGATGCGCCCAGGGCTGAGGGAGCGCTCAGCCAGGACGGGTTTGGGGGAGGTGCACACTCCTTGGGGAGGACGGCCACGTTCTCCCAGACTGGACCTGCTCTGGGGCTGGTGGGCCACCTTCGGGGGGGGGCAGGCCGTCCGCAGCCCCTGGCACGGGCCTGTGGTTGGTGTCTGGGCGCCGGCAGGAGCTGTGAGTTCTGGTTTCTGAGTACAGGGGCCTCTCCTGGGCCTGCGGCTGGGTGGCTCTACCGGCGTCCTCTCGCCACACAGCTGACCTTTTCCGTCTCTGGTGATGTCCCTCCCACGGCCACGACTGGGGAAGGTCGTCCCTGTGCCTGCCTGAAAGGAGTCATCCTCTAAGGGCTGCTGCTGCTGATCCCGGAGCCCACACTGAAGGGCACCCTGGGAGCTGAGGGGCAGGAAGTGGGAAAGGGGACCCCCTCGAGGTCGGCCAGCGGTAGCCCTGGGCCAAGTCCAGCTACCATCTATTCACCTGTGGGCAGGGAGGTAAGAAGACTCTTACATTTTACCAGCTAAACAAATTAAATCAAAAGGATAATAATATTTTGTGTGAAAACACATCCTCATGGATGTAACCGGTGAGATCAGTTCTGGCTGAACATGCGTGATTTACTTTGATGAGAAGGAACGTTAACTTTGAACCTCAAGTAGCAACATGTTCTCCACATAATCACATCTGACTCCTCACAAGACTTGCATTACAAAGAAAATTGCTCAATCACTGTACTTCACTTTTTATCAACTAAAAAAACTGGTCATTGTTTTCTGTCTTGTTGTGGAAGTGTCTACATATAACCTCAAATTTTGCTTACCCTAATATACGTACTATCCGGTCCTTTAAGGAAAACCATGGGCAACCTCTGGCCTCTTGAGATGTAACTCATTTGTCAAGACCAACTTAAAACGCTGCTTCTAAGTGAAACCATCCCGCACAGCCCTGGGATCGCGGAGCTCCTGCCGGGGCTGAGTGCGGCGACGGGCCGTCTGAGCAGGGACGCGGCGGTGGGTCGACGAGGCAGCCTTCCGTCTCCGGCTGCCCCCGGGGCTGTCCCTCCCGGGGCTGCAGAGCTTCTCCACTGGGGCCCCCACCAACCAGGCAGGGACCTGAGGAGCCCAGGGACAAACCTGCCCCTGGGTCTGGTTTCTGGGTTCTCACAAGGACCCGGCAGCCACCATGGCTGCTGGCACAGCCTTGATGCACCCGCAGGAAAGCGTGAAGAGCCAGGGGCCGGGCCTCCTCCTCAGTCTCGCCAGGTCCCCCGGCCCCCGGCCTCCACCCTTCTCCTCCTCTTCACCACCAGCCTGGCCCAAAGGTGACCAGTTCTCGGGCGGCTACCCCAAGCCTCCTGCCTGGTTTCTTGGTTCCTCGTCCTGAACCCCTATGGTCACTTCTCCACAGAAATGTTCCATTTAAGTAACAGCTCAGAGAATGGCACCCCATTGCTTACCTCCGAGTTTTCCCATCATCTTTAGTCTGCACCACAGCCTATATCCTTACGCTGTAGGTCAACCGCACACATCTGTCTGCACCTGTATCTGTCACATCTGCCAACCAGGGACTCCTGTCTGTCTGTATCTACGTATCTGTCTGTCCACCCTCTCATCCGTCTGCCTATCATAGTCTTTCTTGTACGTCTCTTCCGCCACAAGGCAAGCACGAGGGTTAAGTACTCTGACAATCTCACTACCTGTGGCATCTCTAGCATACGCCATCATGACACACGGTAAAGCGGCCGACTTGGGAGCCAGAAGGCCTGGTCGAGGGCATTGCCCCACTAGCTTCGGGTTTGAACTGATGCAGGCCTAATCTTGCCCAGGGCTGGATCGCCTGGCAGATAAGCACGGCCTGATAGTCTCTGGCCTTTTCCTCTCATCCTGGGGTCTCTCTCAAAGAGCCCCTTGCTGATCGACCACAAACATCTCTCAGGCTTGCAGGCCGGAGCAGCCTTGAGAAGAATTATTCTGCACCTCGGACACTGCAGAACTTTAGGTGCGCACTGTGATAGATGTTTCCTCCCTGGGCTGATGTCTGTCCAAGGCCTTCACAGCCGAGCCACTGATACACCCCCTGCCTGCTGCAAAGGGAAAGCCTTTTCGCCCTTCTTCTCTCCTATATACTTAGCTTCTCCAGATAGCTTCTCGTTTGCCATTAACCTATACCCTGTTTTCCTGGAGACCCCAGAATAAGTTACCAAAAAGCACATATTTGTGCTACCTCCCATGGCTTTCTGAGGGACATGATTACTCAAGAAGCAAGACCCTGTCTCCTATCCCTGACGCCAGCCTGTACCCACTATAGCTTAACTTAATGACATGTGCTGAACAAAGAGAAATTGTCTGATGAGTGCTTGAGTCCTCTGATGTCCTTTGCATGAAGGTAACCCCCTGCCCCAAGTAAGCTGCCTACATAAGACGCTCACTGAGCGGCAATAAGCCGGAGGTGCCTGACCACTGACCAGAACTCACTGTCTGGCCTCTCGTTCCTCTTGCCGACACTGCCCCTCCCTCGGGACACCTGGACCTGCCGAGGCTGGACACCGACACCCGACACATGCAGCTTTTGGAAATTAGAGGTCAAATCCCTGTGAGGACTAGATGGAGTTCACATACATACAAAATCCAATGGATTTAGAAAAAAAAATGTGCTGAGTAATAGAACATTTCTCTGTCTCTCAGATGTTATATTTCCCCAACCTCATGAGAGAGGAGGGCCAGAGGGAAGAAAGGGACAGGTCCATGTGCAGTGCCTTCAAGGAGCCCTTCCCACATCCTCTAAAGAAAGGGAGGAAGAGAATGGGGAAGGAGACCCAAGGGGGTCTGATGGCCATGGGACCAGGACTGTAGCCCCTGCATGCCCAGGGCCAACAGGGCTCACCCCATGAAGCTCCTGCCGCCCAGGAGGCATGGGAGAGCCAGCAGTCCTGCCCGCAGGAGGACACTGCACTCTCCTCTTGGCCAGGACTGTCAGAGCCTTGCGCATACAGCAAGGGGCAGCTCGGCAGCGTCCCCAGGGTCAGTAGCACTTGAGGATCCAAAGCAAATCTGAGTGGACAGTGCTAGCCCAGGCCTGGCGTTGGCCTGAAACACGACTTCCTCCAGGGAGAAGGCAGACACACAAACCGGACAGAAAACCAGGGCTCAAGACACGTTTTCATATTTTCAGCACTTGAGTTTGTGATTTGAAGCTCACACGCCCCACTAGCTTCTCTTCCTACTTCCCTTGTGCTCCCAACTTTTTCTTTTCGTACCACTAAACTACAAGCCTCACGGGCCAGAAGCAGGAGGTTGACTGATCTGTGCCCTGCAGCGCCTTGTGCATGTGTCTGGGCGCCCACGACAATGTCCTGAACCGGATTAGCAGACTGGGGCAGAAATGTGTTCCTGCTCCTCCTGAAGGCCTCCGTCTCATTTCAGAACCAGCACAGGTCGCCTCTTTCACGGACGCCATCTCTGGAATGGAGCAGGTGACCCAAGTGTGCAAATCAGAATAAATCTTGGGCCACAGCAGAGCTTCAAACCAAAGCTGAACCATCGGCATCTCAGCAAAGGCTTGTGCAGAGCTGCTGGAATTCCTCTCTTCCAGGCACGTCCCTTTGGACTTGCTCCAAGACTTTGTCACCACAAGGGGAGAGCCTGAGAGCACAGCCATGCAGAAGGGCCCTGCCCCAGAGCTACGGAGAGAGTGGGGCTCTGCTGGCCCGGCTGGAGCCCAGGACTAGGGAACAGCTAAATCCACTGCAGCGCGGAACTGCCCAGTCACTTGGCCCAGCACGGCTTCCCTTTCTGCTAAAGCCAACTTGGATCAGATTTTCTGACACAAGCAACTAAAACTTGGTAAATAGTACATAAATCTTATCCCCGAAGACTTTCTGCTGTGAACCCTATCAAGCAAGCAGAACTGAGCCAGTCAAGTAAGCAAATTCCACAGCTGAGAGCTGCTCTTGCAAACATCCTGCTGTGGAGAAAGGTCGAAGCCTTTTTTGTAAACATGGAAAGGGGGCTATGGGACTTGGGAATTCAGATCTCGCCTGCAGGGCCTGCACACCACAGAGTGGGTCTCTAAGCCCTGTACACTGGGGGTTCAGCAGCCCAGTCACGGCCAGGATGCCTTCAGGTTCAGCTGGACTACACGAGACTCCAGATACTTTGCTTTAGCACAGACTTTATTAAATTGCCTGGTCGTAGCTACTACAGTGAATTTCTCTGTCAGAGTCAGCAAATAGCAATAACAATTTAGACATGGCCCTCCGTTTCCTGTCCTCAGCATCAAATCATGGCCCACCCACTTCTCTCCTGCACCATAAGGGATACAGACAGCACCGTCTGCTCCAGAGGCATCACTCTGACCCTGAAGTTATGAAAATACAGGTCATTACTAAATAGGCCTTTTAACTTTTAAATCATAGTTAGCATCTGAACATTCATAAAAGTTTTGAGTCTCGGAATCCCAAGGTGAAGCCAACTCTCTAAGAATATCCAAGTTTCCTCCTGAGAGTGAATGATTGCCAAACCTTGAGCTAAGAAAGTTAGCTTAAAATTTTCTTTAAAAAGTGATTAAAACAGGGTGCCTGGGTGGCTCAATGAGTTAAGCCTCTGCCTTCAGCTCGGGTCATGATCTCAGGGTCCAGGGATGGAGCCCCGCATCGGGCTCTCTGCTCAGCAGGGAGCCTGCTTCCTCCTCTCTCTCTGCCTGTCTCTCTGCCTACTTGTGATCTCTGTCAAATAAATAAATAAAATCTTTTTAAAAAATTGATTAAAACATCTGAAAATGTCCTTAATAAGACAATTTTATTTTAAATTAAGTTTCTAAAATACTGGGAAGAAAATTTTTACTTTGGAAACCTGAAAAGCTTGAAAGGAGCTTAAGCTAGGGAAATGATTTACATATTAATCATAGGCAGTAAACTAGGTGCTGGGTTGCTGGGGCCAACTTGCCACCTAGGGAGAGAAACTGACCTCGGTTATGCACCCTGCACCCACTTCTCAAGGCCAGGGCTCCCCAGATTTTCCTTCATATCAACAAGTACCAACAATGCTATGAGAGAGGCACCTACAGAAAAAAGTTCAAAGTTTAGAAATGGTTTTCCAAATGCCCATTAATTATTGACCAAAATATTAAGCCTTATAACTTACATGAAATAAAGGTTAATTCACTGAATTGATAAAACCCTAACCAAAATCAAAGGAACTAGAATGCTGCTAAGGAAATAGAGAGAACAATTAGATTAAATTTTAGTCAAAGGAAACTTCATACATGTACGAAATTTTCAAGAAGGCTCTGGTGTATGGCCCTTCGCTCAGAAGCCTTGTTACAACATTACCGTCCTGAGTGCCCCTGCCACTGCCCGACAGAGGGACACTGTTTCTCAAGCCGATTCTGAGCTCTCTGTGGCCTTGGTTAAACGACTTCCTTTGACTCTAGGGGACGGGACTGGTCAGTTCCAGAAACCAAATCCAGTCTCTCCG
This sequence comes from Mustela nigripes, assembly GCF_022355385.1. Taxonomy (NCBI): domain Eukaryota; kingdom Metazoa; phylum Chordata; class Mammalia; order Carnivora; family Mustelidae; genus Mustela; species Mustela nigripes. The sequence continues at coordinate 154,311 of NC_081563.1, forward strand.
GTCACATCCGCAGCCTTCCTGGTCCTTACTTTAAAGTGTCCATACTTTTGTGTGTCCATACTTTTGGCTGTTTGAACCCCAAACATTAGTGCGCCCTGCGATTCTGTCCTCCCCCCGGCCCCAGGCGCAGATGGGGCGGAGAGGACGTAGCTTTCAGCGTGGAGACCCTCGATTTACACCCGCTTCATCTTCTCAAACTGAGGAGCGACCCTGGCTCACGGCCGGAACCCATGCACGTCTGACCCGCAGGTACAAGCAATGGGCTCTTCTCCCAAAAACAGAACGTGTGCTTCGGTTTTAAATCGCGCAGGACCGTGTCCTACCCTGACACACTGGCCGACAAGGCAGCGGGTCGAGGACGTCTAAGACCGGAGCCGCCGGACCGCACCAGCGTCCCCGGCGCGCGGTCTTCAGCGAACGTGGGCACCGGACGGCTCCGGACCCGCAGGGACCGACGCGCTTCCGAGTGTCGCACAAGACGAGGGTGAGGGTGAGGGCTTTCTCGGACGGAGTCTGCTCACACTCGCGAACCCCACAGCCGGTTCCCGGGGTAAACAAGGCGGCCCGACGGGAGCCGCGGACACCCGGCTGCCCTCACATCCCGCGCAGCTCCCCAGGGACGGAGGCTCCAGGCCACCGGCTTCGTCTGGAGGGCGCTGACCTAACTGACCTCCGCGCTCATCGGGGGCCCCGGGCCACGACCACAGCCCCGACGACGAGAACGCAGGACACGCGTGTCCCGGAGGCGGAAGAAAACCCGGAAACCCCGTCCCCTCCCGCCAGATCGTCCCGGGCCCCTCAGACTCGGACTCGCGGGCGCAGGGGCCGGGCCGGGTCCTCCTTCCCCTCGCAGCCCGGCGGCGGCTGGACGGCGCGGACACGCGTGTGGAAACGAAGGGAAACGCCCGCGGCCGCAGGTGCGCCTCCTGTCCTGGCCGCCACCCCCGGCCCCGCGCGCCCGTCGCGCGGTCCAGCGCGGAGAAGCCGCCGCAGCCGCGACAGCCCCGCCGTCCCGGGCGCCGAGCGGCCACCCCGCCCGCCCCTTGTGCCCCCGGAGGCTGTCCACTCCCAGGGCCCCACCCCAGCCTGGCCGGTCCCCGCCCGCGGTCCGGCGCGCCCGCCTCGCCGCGTCCCTTCCCGAAACCGACGGGGAAACACGGTCTCGGACCTCGACGGTCACGAGCGAGTCTCAAGTCCGTGAGCCGCAGCGGCCGCGTCCGGGGCGGGGGCCGGTCACTCCGGTCCGGGGCGACCGGCGAGCGGACGCGCGTCCCAGACGCACCCCGGCCCCCGCCCTCCCGCGCCGACCGCCGGCCCCGCGGCTCGGCTCACGGGGAAGGGGCGACCCCAGTCCGGGGAGACCCAGCGGCCCGGCTCACGGGGAAGGGGCGACCCCAGTCCGGGGAGACCCCGCGGCCCGGCTCAGGGGGAAGGGGCGACCCCAGTCCGGGGGGACCCCGCGGCCCGGCTCAGGGGGAAGGGGCCACCCCAGTCTGGGGGGCCGCCGGCCTCGCCCACACCCGTACTCACTGGCAACCCCGAGCAGGTGCCCTCGGCGCCCCGACCGCGCACAACCGCCGCCGACAGGAAGGGCTGCGCGCTGGGCCCGCCCCCCGGGGCAGGGCGGCGCGGGCGGGGCGCACCTGGGCAGGTGAGGGGGCGGGTGAGGCGACGCCGTCCCGCCCTGAGCGCGCGTCCCGGAACTGGGCCCAGCCGGGCCGACGCCGCCCCGAGCGGACCGCTGCGGGCAGGGGGGCCGGCGGGGCTCTCGGGGCGCGGGCGCGCTCCGCTCACCCCCGGCTCGCGGTGCGGGGCGACGGGGGCCAGTCCTGACACTCGGGCACCCGCCCGGGACCCCGCCCTCGGGGATGGGTCACCCGCCCCGCGCACCCCCACGGCGGGCTCCGGGCGCCCTCCCCCGCCCTCAGGCGACCCGAGTCCAACCCCCACTGGGCCCGCCCCCTTTCAGGTAACTCACGGCCCCGCCCCCTGGCCGATCGTCTCCTCGAAGAACCTCCCTCTCCCACCCCCACTCCCGCCCCTCTTCCCACCTCCGACCCTTTGCCCCGCCCCTACACCGCCCCTTTTCCCGGGGCGCGCCTTGGGTCCTCCTGAGGACCTCGGTCCCCCCAGTCTCAGTACTGCGCAGGCGCAAGGCCCGGACGCGCGCCCCGAGGAAGCGCGGAGGCCGTACTGCGCAGGCGCGCGGGACGGGTCGCTGGACGTGCGCATGCGTCGCGCAGGGAACGTGCCGACGCGCTCCGCGGGCGCCTGGGCGTGCGCGCGGGAAGATGGCTGAGCCGGTGCCCAAGTCGGTGCTGTTCGTGTGTCTGGGTGAGACCGCGCTGGCCCAGCCCCGCTCCGGCTTCCCCAGACGCTCGCGCCGCGTCCCATGGGTCTTGGGCCGCGCCGCTGGGCCACGGACGGTGATCGGAGGAGGCCTGGGACGGGGAAACCGGAGGCTGGGATGGAGCGCCCCGGCTCTCCCGCCCCGCGCCCCTGCCGGCGGCTCCCCGCGCCGGGCGAGCTTCTGCCTCCCCTGCCCGTTTGCGGACGGGGGTCCTCTCACCCGCTCGGCCCCGTCCGGGCCGGTGCCACTCCCCGGCGCAGTCCTGTGCGGGCGGGTCCCGGTCACCGCAGCCCGCGGGGGTCCCCGTCACCGCAGCCCGGGGGGGCCCCGTCACCGCAGCCCGGGGGGGTCCCCGTCACCGCAGCCCGGGGGGGTCCCCGTCACCGCAGCCCGCGGGGGTCCCCGTCACCGCAGCCCGGGGGGGTCCCGGTCACCGCAGCCCGCGGGGGTCCCGGTCACCGCAGCCCGCGGGGGTCCCGGTCACCGCAGCCCGCTCACCTCGCCGCCCTCAGCCGCGGCTCCGACCCCGCAAGCCGGGGTCCTTCGCACTGCTGCCGCCGAGCACCCTGTTTCTCCTTCCTCGAGTGGACCAAGGCCGCGGGGCCGGCGCGTGCCCCCAGACCCATCGCAGCCCCGGCTCGCTGGCTGGTTCTCTCGGTCCCCGCCTGCAGACCGCGTGAGCTCCGGCGGCCGGGACGGCGAGGAGCTGGACCTCCTCCAGGGAGACCCGGTTCTCCAGTGTCTGTGTCACGGGACGCGTGCCCGCCTTCCAAATTAGAACTCACTTTCCCTTCGGGTTCGGGATTCTTCCTTTGCGTGGCGCCGCGGGGTTGTATTTCTCAGGGTCCGCGCCCTGTCCCCCAGAGAGGAAGGTCTGGGTCATCAGTTGTCCAGTTCCTCCATGTCTTCTGATGAGGCTGCATTTCCCGAGCACCCAAGTGTCCCTTCCTTTCTGGGCTCGCCCCTTGGAGAAGAGACACGAGTCTGCCCCATGTTTCCGCTTCCTCTCCACTACCCTTCCCTGCCCGTGCCTTGTGATTTCTGTGTCCCCGCGGTTCAGGGGCGTAAGGCACCTTCGTGTGGTTGTTTCTGGGAACCCATATTGCGCGTTCCTTGGGAAGACTTTCCGTAAGGTTAGAGCCGGATATGCTCCTCGCTTTTCCCAGATCGTCTGAGTGGAAGTAGTTTACCTATAACCCTTTGTGGACACCTTTCTTTATATCAGTTTCTCATGTTACTTGATAGCCTCTTGGGGTCACACCTGGATTAGCCCTCTTGAGGGCAGTAACTGTGGCTTATTTTTCTGCATTTCCAGCTTGAAGACAATTTGTGACGACAAGTAGGTATTTGCAGAATTGAATTTTTGTCAGGGGAGAAAGGAAAAGGGCCACCTCGCTTCACTTTGGTAGTGGGCATCCACTGATTTTTAAGCTCTCCATGGAAGACTGACTCACGGGATCAACAGATTGGTTCAGTGGGTGTTCAGTTCATGTTGTGCGTCTGAAGGGGTCATTGCCTTATTTTACTTAGTGCTGTCGTCATGCGGACATAATGCTCATGGTGGTTATTAGCAGGGATGTGTGCCGTGTATAATGTGTATTTATCTTCCGTACAGTTTTTTTTTTCTTTTTAAGCAACTGCTGTATTACCAGGTACTCTTCTGAGTGCTAGGGATGGGTAGTGAGCAAAACAGGAGTTCTGCCTCTGCACAGCTCACGATCTGTCACCTACAGCCAAGCCCTTGGTTACTCACTAAGCTGGTGTTGTGTCTTGAACAGTAGAGCAGGGGAGGGAGTGGGAGTGGAACGCACTTGTAAGTAGAGCGGTCAGGGATGGCCTTGCCTACAAGGTGACATTTGGGTAAAGACTTGAGAGTTGAGAAGGCAAGCCTCGGGTCTTTGGAAAAGTGTCCAGGACTCGGAAGAAAGCGGGTGAACGGTTTTGAAATGAGAGTGCTGATCCGGTTCGTACTGGCAGAGAAACCGCTATGGCCTGGCCTAGAGACCCAATAGCTTTTTCAGCGAGATCTTTCTTCGTACCTGAACTCAAAGGTAGTTTGAGTGACTTTTGTCGATGCTGCCATAAATACATAACTAGAAGTGTTCCAGGTGCATAGGGAAGCTCGTTCCTTACGTAAAAATGAACACGCTGGGGCAGGAGTCTGTGAGCTCCTTATGTAAAGAACTAGAAAGTAAATATTTGGTGCTTTGCGAAAGCAGACCTAGACAAAACATAAACAATAACGCGTGACTGTGTCCCGGTAGACTTCATGTGTGGACACTGCAGGTTGAATTCCATGGGATTTTCTCATGTCACAAGATATTATTCTACTTGTAAGTTTTTACAACTGTTTGAAAGGTAAGAATCATTTTTGCTTCTGTGGGCCGTACACAGAGGTGGTGAGGTGGATCATGGTTTTCAGATGCTGTTCTAGGGCCCGTCGAGGACATGTCTGGTGAGTCCCCATGAGGGCTTGGGCTTACTCGGAAGGAGATAACCACTGGGGGATGAAGCCACTGATCAGAGGTGGAGCACTTCGAAAGACGTGTTCAGCTGCTATGTTGAGATTAGACTGAGCAGGAGTGAGGCCCCAGGGTTGAGGCCAGGGTGCAGAGGAGTGTGTGCTGGGTCCGAGAGGGCACCACGGGTGGAAGTGCTGAATAGTCCTATGTTGGGCAGGTTTGAGGGGTCCATGAGTGCTGTTCTCATGATACCCTATAGACACAGAGAGCAGTAAGAATGGTGTATTTTTTGAAATGAAAAAAAAAATAGTCCTTCAAAGCATTTATTTGGGCTCTTTTCACACTGAAGTGTAGAGAGGAGTTTCTGATATTTTCCTTTGGTAGGGCTAGTGGCCGGAAAGAGCTGCTCTCCTCATTTTGGCAAGATCGTTGGAAGCGTCCCATGGTTTTGTGCCGTAGAGATGCACTGACCTGTTGAAGGCACAGGTGTTTGTGCCACAGCCAGTGTGGTAGGACGTGGTAACCGTGAGTGCTGCCAGGTTACCCGATACTCCTTAACCGGTACTCATCGGTGCTTCAGATGTGCTGCACCTTGTGGGGTAAGAGACACAGCCCCAGCCCTTGGAGAATTTCGTTTTTTCCCTTTGTGAGGCTCAGGTACTGAGTACATATCAGGCTGCCTGATATGGAAGAAACAAACTGAGACTTAACAGATTGAGCTTTTTTCTAAAGAAATCTGAAGATGACATTTTAAGTTTTCCAAAGGTGGAAACTGGATTACTGTGTTTTACTATGAGCTCTGTTTTTAAATACTGCATTAATTTGGTGATACCAACTTTTGAAAACAAGAGATCAAGTTACAAGGAAGGAGGATTCTGCTAATTTCATAAGTAGTATCACTTCTAAGTTTTATAGTAGTAATTTTTCTTCCCATCTCTACTTAAACATGCATCTTGCTGTAAATATAACTATCTGGGAAAAAATATTTATCTGAATGAATATGCCTTGACTTTAAGGCAGTAAATAAACCTAGTTTTTGTTTTGTGGGGAAAGCTGTTATTTTGCAGTTAATAATTATTTTTAAAGGGATGGAACTAGTTTTATGAGATTTTAAGTGTTTATTCTGAAGTTTTAAGTTTTTTTTTTTTTTTTGACAGAAATCACAAGCAGGCAGAGTCAGGCAGAGAGAGAGGGAGAAGCAGGCTCCCCGCCGAGGAGAGAGCCCAATGTGGGGCTCGATCCCAGGACCCTGAGATCATGACCCGAGCCAAAGGCAGAGGCTTAACCCCCTGAGCCACCCAGGCGCCCCTTTTCTGGAGTTTTAAAATAATAACCGTTGTCTTAAACTGAACAGAGTGGTTGCAGATAAAAGTATTCCCAGGGTGTATGGCGACAGATAAAAGAGTTACACATCTGTTGGAGCCTTTCAGTAATTAACATAGCGGGGATGATAATACTTATTTTAAAAACTAAACCGAAATTCAGAATGTGGTAGGAAGAAACTTGACAATACAGACGAGCTTACAGAGGACGTTGGGATTAATTCCTGTCCATTTCTGGTTGAGTGGTTGATAGACTTCCCTGCTGTGGAAACCACAGTCTCTGGGGAAGACAAGTCCTTTATAGATACATTATAAGGCCCAAGACTAACGTGGAAGCTGAAGAGTTGAGCAGTAGAGTGAGTGTTGGGTTCATGTAACAGCGCGTCAGTTGGGTCTCACAGCCCATCGGGAGATCCAGCTCCACATGCGTATCACAAGCCTGAAGATTCGAGCGTGAGTCAAGAGTGACCCGTGTCTTCTTAACTCAGCTCGTGTCTATTCCTGGCGTTATTTGTGTAGGCCTGTGTAGGCTGTCTCCGCCTGTGATTCCAGGCTCTCCGGCCCTGCAGTGTCCCTACCTTATGGTCTCTGTAGACCTTGCCCGGTGCTGGGCTTCTGCGCCGTCCTGCCGAATGCTGGACATTCCTTTCCCACTCGGCCCTCTGAGTGCCCGTTCTGGGCCCAGTTACGGTTCCTGTAACCCAGACCCACCAGCGCACATTTGTCGCTTGTTCCTACAACCCCTTAACTTAAATGTCCAGCAGAATCCTCTCCCTAAGAGATCAGGTCCAGTCTCCCTTTTTTTCTGATGAGGAACTTTCTCATTAACTTGTTTCTGATTTTAGCATGATTCCTTAGGGTAATGGGAGTGTTTTATTACTCCAGGAGGTCTGTACGTGTTCATGTGTGGAGGGTGAGGCAGGGTGGGGTCTGTGAGCTCCACGCTGGGGACAGGGGAGCTGGAGAGTTAGTTCAGCTGCAGACCCATAATTCCCTCACTCACGCCTACCTAAGGAAGCTCGGTGAACCCTTGGCACTGGGGCTCTGGGGAGCCTCCTGGATCACAGTACCCTGAGTACTGTCCCTGTTGGATGACGAGGGTGACATGTGTCTGAGGACCAAAGAGCTTCAGGTTCAAAACGCTTCCAGAATCTGCCCTATCTGCTTTGAATCTCTTTGTTATGATAAAACTATAATCCTAAGTCTAGCATTTTCCTGAGTTTTATATGTTCTTCTAGAGAATTATTGAATGTGTGGGGACTCACGGATCCGTAGCTTGCTGCTCCGAAGTGAGGGTGGTCCTGGGGATTCCCTGAACTTGTAGCTGATGTCGAAAGTTCTGGGCAGACTTGGTGACCTGGAGGGCAGCACCCTTAATACAGCCGGCTGACGACCCAACAGACTGCATCCTGAAGTGTGTGTGTGTGTGTGTGTGTATTTTATGAAACACTACTAATCGTTACGTGTAACTTACTTGAAAATACATATTTTAACCCTGTTGTATTTCATTTTAAAATAGGCTTATTGCAACCCACTTCATTGATTTCATGAGTTACTTCTGGGTCACTGAGAGCAACCTAAAAAACAGTGATTGCAGTTGTAATTGATTTTTTTACCTCTTGGTTTTTCGTACTTTGAACGCATGGGCAGCGGGTGTCGAGTCATGGGGCGGGGGTTTGGTCAGCGGTTTCCGGAGGTCCTGCTGTGCACGCACTGGTGGGAAGCTGACCCGCTCCCCAAAGGGAGGTGCAGTTGCTGTGTGTCGCGTGGGTGACGTGGTTGCTGGATTCTGCCCTAGCGTCAGCCCTGACACCCGCTCTGCCTTCCCCTCTTTTCAAGGTAACATCTGTCGGTCGCCCATTGCGGAAGCAGTGTTCAGAAAACTTGTCACTGACCAAAAGCTTTCAGATCATGTAAGTACCATTCTCCATATTAAAGAGGCCAAGCCGACTGCCTTTGTGGCAGGAAATCGCGAAAAAAATTCTTCTTTTCTCCTGCAGTGGAGGATAGACAGTGCAGCGACGTCCACGTACGAAATAGGAAACCCTCCCGATTACCGAGGGCAGAGTTGCATGAAGAAGCATGGCATCCCCATGAGTCACACTGCCCGGCAGGTACCGTGCGGGAACTTGAAGCTACCCGTGTGTGTTCTGTGTTGCAGTGGGTCATTGACAGCGGCGCTGTTTCTGACTGGAACGCGGGCCGGTCACCAGATCCAAGAACTCTGAGCTGCCTCAGAAATCATGGCATTAACACGGCCCATAAGGCAAGACAGGTAGAAGAGATCTCATTTACTTTCTAATCCTGGAGTCCCCTAATTTGAGAACTCGTGAGCTTAACTACACTGACAGGCTAACGAGTGTTTATTCTGGGTCCGTTGACGTAGCCACGGGTTCCCCATTTTGTTTCATTGCTGGTTTCACAGTTCTGAAAGGTGGGCATGATCTGGGAATTGACTTATTTTTATTTTATCTATTTATTTTTTAAACAATACAAGAGAACAAATCGACACCTTTGTTTATTTTCTTTTCATTAAGCTTAAATCCTTGGGGGTTCAGCCTCACACGGATTCTGGGCCAGTTTGATGGGAGCCACTGTTTCCTTGAGCTCCGGTCACTTTTCCCCGATTACTGTGGCTTTGTTTGGCTTGCTGCCCGGAGTCACTGTGCTGTTGTTTGCCTTGTGCACAGAAGCACATCTCTTGCCGTCTAGAATTCAGTTTCATCTTGAGCATAAACACCTTCCGTTTTTAAGAAGAGTTGTGTGCTCCCTCTAGTTTTGGAGACCCCACTTACCGCCAGCAAAAATGGCCTCGGACCACAGCCTTCCAGACACACTCGGCGTTTTAGGAGTGCGGCTCCTGGCAGGCCTCCCTAGGCCCCAAGAGGGTGGAAAGAGAAAGGCTAAAATGCGTTTATAGTCACATGAGTGATCCTGGTGAGAGCCCTGCCTAGGACCTAGAGATCTGAGTTACAGTCTTCTTTTTTCATTTCTGTCTGTGACTGAAACATTTAAGCCCTGGTAACTAGTCTGCTTATGGTGCAAGTTTGTTGCTAGAATAAGTGTGTCTCAACTGTCAGGTGACGTAGGAGCCCAGGGTATCCTGGTCCCACTAGCGATGCACGTCCTGCAGGCCGGCAGTGGGACTTCTGGGCTGTGGGATTCTGACGTGTTGTGCAGAGGAACATTGTGGGATGAGGCAGGTGTACTGGGTCTGCTCCGTTCAGTGTGGAAGCCACTAGTGGCTCCACTGTACTCGCAGTGCGGCCCGTGGGGCGGAGGGACTGAAGTTCACATGTTAACTTACCTGAGTAGCCACCTGGATCTGGTGGGCGCCCAGTGGGCGGCGTGGTTCCAAGATTCACACGCAGCGGCCGCGGGGAGCGTGAGGGTTGTGCCACCGCAGCCTCCGTGGGACACCAGAGCTCAGGGCAGGCCCGCAGAGCGCCATTGCTCGGAGCGTGCCGCCAGTGCCGCTAGTGCCGCTGGCCCCTTCCGTCACCGCGGGGACCGGCTGCTGAAGAGATGGGCTTCATTTCTGACACAGGGTGCTTCGTGGGCCGTCATGCGAGGAAGGTTACGTTTATCACTCTCACGACTTTGTGGATACTCAGCTGGATGTTTACAAATCCCGGCCGGGGCGCCCGGTAGCCCAGTGAAGCGTCCAGCTCTTGACTGCAGCTCAGGTCGTGATCTTAAGGCCATGAGTTCGAGCCCCATGTCAGACTCTCCACTGAGCAGGCTCGCCCTCTGCCTCTTCTCTCACTTGCTCACTCTCTCAAATAAATCTTCCAGAAACATTTGAAAAGAGTTAGTTAGAAGTTAGAGTCTTTTAACTTCTTTTGTGTCCAGCCTCACAAAATATGCGGGTCTGAGGACCAAGCAAGGCTGCGGGTCGGTATCAGAAGCAACAGGCTGTGTCCAGGGATGAGAGGCCTTTACGCGGAGACGCCGCCGGCTGCCTTGGAAGTCAGTTGTCAGATTTGTACCTGGTCGGAGGTACGGCTGGCGGCGTGCGAGCTACAGTGTAGTTTTAGTGTTCGCACGAGAACTTTGTGGAGGAGGGACAGAGACAGGCCGTCGTTACCTCCGTTACCTTCACCGAGGTCTCCCACTGCTCTGCCGCTGAGCGTTGAGCTTCTGTTTCTGATCGTCTCCGTCTGTCCTCCATTGCCTTGCTAGGGAAGGGAGTCGTTGGTGACCCTGTTCTGCACATGGAGGAACAGTTCTGGAGGGAAAAGGTATAAATTATCAAACGTCACCCAGCTTCAGAGGCATAAAACTGGGATTTGACCATAGGCTTATTTGATTGTTTTAATAAAAACATATATAGTTGTGAGCCAGGAAGTTCACAAAAGTGCCACCGAAACACTTCTGATGCGTTAACAATGTCTCAGAAGCTAGTGACGCATGCTATTTTGGCTTAGATAAATTTACTCTGGAATCTGTGAACTTCTCATTTCTGGCTGTCAGATGACTGTATGTTCACTAAGTTAGCTGCCTTGAGGCCAGACCTGTTCCAGCATCGAATCTTCATTGGACAGAATAATGCACATTTTGTAGGTCACGTGTCCTCGTCTCCAGGAGCTGCACACCTTGTCCGTTTCTACTTCCTCTGTCTTAGAGAACGCGAACTCATTCTCAGGAGTTCATGATTTCAGATTTCAGTTACACCTCCATGTTTTCTGTTTTTAGGATCAGATTGTTTTTTGTACAGAAGTACATAATTTGGGCAAAAATGAAATATTTTAAATACACATGTCTTTAGCTAGAAACTTCTCATTTTTAGAGATCAGTTGTAGTTGTTGGTTTTAGAATATTCCCACACAATCTGTTTCTTTTTCCCTGTTCCTTTTACGAAAAATTTCTTGTTCTTTTTTTTTTTTTTCTTTTCAAAACACTGGTAAGGTGGGGTGCCTGGGTGGCTCAGTGGGTTAAGCCTCTGCCTTCAGCTCAGGTCATGATCTCAGGTGGGATCGAGCCCCGCATCGGGCTGTCTGCTCGCCAGAAGCGTTCTTCGCTCTCTGTCTCTTTGCCTGCCTCTGCCGACTTGTGATCTCTCTCTCTGTCAAATAAATAAATAAAATCTTAAAAAGAAAAAAAAACTGGTAGTATGTTTTGTAAATTAGTATCATATTTTCTTAAAAGATTTTATTTATTTAACAGAGAGATCACACACAGGTAGGCAGAGAGAGAGGAGGAAGCAGGCTCCCCACTGAGCAGGGACCCCCCCCCCCAGCCCCCCATGTGGGGCTCGATCCCAGGACCCTGAGATCATGCATGACCTGAGCTGAAGGCAGACACTTAACTAACCGAGCCCCCCCAGGGGGCCATGCAGGCTTTCTCTTTAGCAGTTGTCAGAATTTATAAGGGAACTATTCTGTTACATTTCTTAAAATTTCCTAATTTTAATTTTCCTAATACTACTTGAGCCTGGGTTTGATAAACAAAATATGTTTAGGGTGCATCAGGGGTTTTGGGTGTCTGATTGCAGCCAGTTAGTTCTGTGGAGACGTTCACTGTGTTACCCTGTCCTTCTTGTCCACAAACCTTTGACACCTGCACGTGTCATCAGTGGGGTCTTGGGACCAGTCACGCTCCCTCCTCTCCAGAGGTCACTACTCACATTCTTTCTGCCTTTTTAGTGTGTGGCCTTGGAATCCTTGTGTGTGACTCTTTCTGTTGGTTTTTCTCTGAGAGTCTCCGTGGCCTGTCTTGGAGCTCCTGCTCTGAAGCCGCTCTCAGTACCTTGCTCCAGTCCGGCCGCCGCGGGCGCACCGTGCCTCACCCGGTGGACACTGGGCTGCTGCTTGTTTGGGCTGAGAGCCGTGGCGGGTACACCTGTGTGCAGCTCTGCTGGACGCACACCCGGTGTCGCACCTGTCGGGCGTTGGCCTCATTAAACCAGTCAGAAATTTCCCTCTTTCTCTGTTCTCTTAAGAAGTTGGTTGATCGCTGACAGTATTTCTGCTTTAATGGCTGTGCAGGGGTCATTGAATCAGTTGCTGCTGTTCCTTGAAATTGCCCTTACTTTCTCTGCTGTTTTTACACTTTTCTTTTGGATTCTTTTTCTTGTCTTTTCCCAGCAGTTTTACTGTGGGAAGCCCAAGTATGCATCCTGAATTTGCACCCGGATAGTTTCCATCGGTTTTGGAAAAGTCTGTGTTGTTTTCTTTTTGTATTTTCCTTCGCGCTCTCTTCAGAGATCAACTTCGCTGTAGTCTGGACATAAACCTCTGATGCTGTCTTCTCCATTTTCCCTCCTTTCCGCCTGCTGGTCCTGGCTCGGGGGTGTCCGTGGCGCTGGACCGTTCCCCCTCCTGGGCGGGGTCTTCCAGGACCCCTGCATGGGGATCCCCCGCAGCCCGTGAGCCGCCGGCAGGGCTCCTCCTCCCTCACGGGCTTGCTGCAGCCTCCCGTGGCCTCTTCGTTTTGCCCTGAGTAGTTCCCAAACTTGGCAGACGGTTTGAGAAGAAAGCTTGTGAGTGCCGGGCTCTCTGTCCTACCAGCCTTTATGTCCTGCTTCTCCGGCCTTTGGGGTTGCTACCTGGTCCCTGGAGCTTCTCTTTTCCAGCAGCGGCCCTGTGCCCGGGCTTCTGGAGCAGGCGCTTGGCCTCGGCACCGCTAGCCCTGCGTCTGGTGGTGCTCTGTTGTGGGGCTGTCCTGGGCCCTGGGCAGTGTTTGGCAGCATCCCTTGTCTCTTCCCGCTGGGTGCGGAGCACCCCTTTGCTCCCCAGCATAGCAACCAGAGATGTCTCCAGACATTGCCAACTGCCCCCACTTTGAGAATCACTGCCCTCAAATTCTCCAAGTATCCAGGAGGTCAAAATTATTCGTGAGTAAAGGATCCATTCAAAATGTCAGGCTGACCAGTGGACTGGAACAGAGTAATAAAAGTTTACAGCTATTTTTCTTTTCCTACTCTGTATTGCAAGTAACCTTTTTTTTTAAATATATTTTTTAAAGATTTTATTTATCTATTTGACAGAGAGAGATCACACGTAGGCAGAGGCAGGCAGAAAGAGGAGGAAGCAGGCTCCCCGCCGAGCTGACAGCCCGATGCGGGGCTCGATCCCAGGACTCTGGGATCATGACCTGAGCCGAAGGCAGAGGCTTTGACCCACTGAGCCTCCCAGGTGCCCCTCTCAATCATTTTAATATCTAAAGATCATGTATGGTTTTTATAGGTAGCTATCAGTTCTAAGGCTGTCTTTTGATCCGTAATTGCAGTAATTCTAAAATTAAAAACAGTGTTAATCCTAGCATGTTTCTCATAAACTGGGGAAATAGCTTATAGTATTGTAATAGATGTTGAAATAAGCTAGTGCCTTGAGAGTGTTAACAAAATACAGTCCTCAGCACTTGGACGTGCTTCACTAAGAACTCCTGCAAGTGTATGTTAAGAGCCACAGTTAAATTTTTAACAGAACAATGAGTATAGTTATTATTCGTTTGCTATACTGATCATTACAAATAGTATCAGTACTCTGTTAAATTAAAAAATTTTTAAAGTACTCATTTTAAGAAAAAGGGTTCTGGGGCGCTTGGGGGGCTCAGCTGTTAAGCCTGAGCCGTCAGCTCAGGTGATGATCTCCGGGTCCCGGGATCCAGCCCCGCATCAGGCTCTCTGCTCGACAGGAAGCCTGCTTCCCTCTCTTCCACTCGCCCTGCTTGTGTTCCTTCTTTATTCCTTCTTTCTTTATATATTTAATTTATTTTTAAATTATTATTTATTTGACAGAGAGAGAGATCACAAGTAGGCAGAGCAGCAGACAGAGAGAGAGGAAGGGAAACAGGCTCCCCGCCGAGCAGAGAGCCCGATGCGGGGCTTGATCCCAGGACCCTGGGATGGTGACCTGAGCTGAAGGCAGAGGCTTAACCCACTGAGCCACCCAGGCCTTCTGCTTGTGTTCCTTCTTTAGCTGCGTCTCTCTCTGTCAGACAAATAAATAAAATCTTTAAAAAAAAAAAAAAGTTTCAATATCTTCTTTGTAGTTTCCTAGCACTCCTGTATTTTAGATGATTTTTTAAGTGGGGAAGGTTATTACTGAAAATTACATTGTTAGAAATTATTTCTACGTCCATTATGTGGCGTGTCTGCGTTCCTTTCTTTCTGATTCTGCCAGTGTTTATGAAGGCAGAAATCATCAAGTAATTTCCGTACTTAACATTTTAGTGGGTTTATGTTGATGAACTGTGACGTCAACAAATTGACCCAATCAGTAAAAATACTGAGTGGCCTTCCCTTCCGTGTCGTGTTGAGACTGTGCGTGCTCAGGGGAGGGAAGGAGCACGCGTCCAGGCCTTGCCTCCCCTTCCCGGGGACTCCTGGGGACACCCTGGTCACATTTTTGTTTCCCGTCTCCCCCGGGCTCTTCACACGGCCGTGCCGGCGTTGCCTGCCCTGTGCTGGGGGGAGGCCCCCAGGGACGGTCACCTGGCTCTTTGGGTGTTTGTCACTGGGGCTAGGGTGTTCCCTTCTTGCAGAATGAAAAACGGGGTAGAACAGTGAGGGGGTTAAACGTGGGACAGTTTAGTATGTTAAGTGAATCAAACTTTGTTACTAAGAAATTGCAGGGGATTATAAACTTGGTGTTTACATAGTATGCTGTTAGGGTTATTCCAAGGAACTTAATTAAAGTTCTTTGCAGTACAGTGTCACAAAATAGGTTAACTCTATTTTAACTTTAAAATGCCGTTAATTATTTAACTTAAGTCAGTTAACAGGTTCAAATATAGCAAATTTTTTGTTTACTGCTTTGGATCCTCTAGGTTTGGTTGTTATAAACTCTGTGTTTTTTACTTCTATTTAATTTTAGGTTACCAAGGAAGACTTTGCCACATTCGATTATATACTGTGTATGGATGAAAGCAATCTGAGGTAATCACATTTTTAAAGGGTACTTCCAGTTCAGTAGTAGGCCAGTTGTTTGTTGTCGAAATGACTTTTTTATTATCTTGGAGTTTTAAAAGCAGTGATGGTCACAACATACAGAATTCTGTGTTTCGAGTAGTAAGAAACCAGCGAGGCGCTGAGCACTGTCTCCCAGCAGTAGACACGCTTTCAGGGGAGGGGGAGCCCGGTGAGCCGGTGCGGCCCGGGGACCGGCCGGGCTGTGAGCAGCTTCATGGAAGCTGGGGTTGGTTGTACAGGAGAGCGACGCCGTGATTCCTGGGCCTGTGGTGTTCTGTTGTCTCCCGTGGGATCCTGGTACTGCTGCCCCAGCCCCCAAGAGGAGGATGGGCGAAAAGGGAAGCTTTTGGCGCTCCGGATTGTCGCTCGCCTTCATGGACACAAAACAGACCCGAACAGGCCCGACTCTTCGGCGACGGGCTGACTGCGCCCTGGCCTGTATTAGGTGCTCTGCACACCAAAGCACTTAACCCTTGTTCCGCATCTTATCAGAGAGGCACGAGAGGTCACGTTACACGTGGAGCAGATTGGTGTGGCAGAATTTTAGCCTCGGCTTTGTGAGGCAGAGCCTGCTGTGCATCTCACTGTCACCTTGCGTGGGGACGTGCATTTGGGTGACAAGGAACTTGGTGGCATTTCTTGAGTGAGCTTTGTGTCCTGGCACAGTGCAGACGTGGGGACCCACAGATGAGGAATTGTTGTTCTGCCCACCCTTGACGTGTGCAGGCTGGCGTGGTCTCCTCGCGTTAGCCCAGAATTGCCTGACGGTGTGAGACCATGTGGTCGTGCCAGGAGCCAGCGAACGCGGTGTGTGCGGCAGGTGTCGGGCTGTTGCGGGTGAGACCCGAGAGATCGTATGAAGTGGTTCCGGTTGGAAGGCCGGGGCCCTGCGTGCCTTTGTCACACGGCCGTGTGTGGTCTGCCGTGCGGGGAAGCAGGACGGCTGCCTGCCCGCTGGCTGGTCGCGCGCTGCCGGCGCAGAGGAGGCCCGGGACGTGCCCCGGTGTGACTGCAGGGATCTCGCTGAACCAGTGCTAGTTCACAGGACTCCACGCGTTTTATGAATAGAAACTGTTTCTGCTTTTAACTGCCTTTGTAGGCGTGTTTAGCTCCACTTCTGCTTTTATGAATCAGGAACGTCACCGAATACATGCATTTTCTCTATTTATTTATTATATTTCTGTTCTTGTTTCTCAGTTGTTGGTTTGCCTCATCCTCACTTTTCTCACAGGCGGGGATTGTCAGCAGGGGCCTCTCTTAGCCGGGTCTCCAGGGTGGGAGGGCGTCCCGAGCAGGGTCTCCATGCAGAGCGGCTGGAGTCCACATGTCTGCCCCGGTGGCGGGGGGATGCGTCCAGGAGCTCGGAGGCCTGGCCAGCCTTCCCCGTGCACCAGCAGTGTCTGCTGTGTCCGAGGTGCTCCGCAGAGGTTTGGCCGCCCAGGAGTTTGGCGCTCTCCTCACGGCTGAGCGCGTGCGGGGGAAGGGGTGGCGGGCAGGAGCTGTGCCCGCAGCTCGCTCGGCCGTGGCACAGGGAGGCTGGCGCCAAATGCAGTGTCAGGACGCCTGGGGACGGGATGGGCAGCCCTCCGGGCCTCACTGCACGTGGCTCTCGGAGTCCCGTGCTGCCGCCTGTCTAATGTCTGGAAGAGGAGCTTTGTGATGTCATCGTCTCCGTGTACACTTCGCAGAGGGTAGAGAGTTCTGCTCTGACTGAGGGATGCGTGTTTTGGGTAAAAGCATGAGAACATGCCACCATTACAGACCCTCTCGCTGGTCTCGGAAACCTGTGGTGCGAGGGTCACGCAGGTCCACAGGGGTTTGGTTTCCTTTGTAAATCAGGTCACTCTTGCCGGATTCTGATACGGCTGTTTCATAAAACCCTAGCAGATGTCCCTGTTTAACCTGAAACCATCGATCAGAAAACTAAGTTCATGTTTCAATTTTACAGAGACTTGAATAGAAAAAGTAATCAAATTAAAAACTGCAAAGCTAAAATTGAGCTACTTGGGAGCTATGATCCACAAAACCAACTCATTATCGAAGACCCCTATTATGTAAGTACGCCTCTCCCTCCGGTCCGGCACGATGCGAGCGGCAGTGTGGGGACTTGCTGTGTGTCCCGCAGCGACAGATCCAGTTCTCCTCGGGGCGTGGGCTTATGTGGGTTTTGTTCTTTCTTCTTCCCTGTGCTTTTAGGGGAATGAGTCCGACTTTGAGACTGTCTACCAGCAGTGTGTGAGGTGCTGCAAGGCCTTCCTGGAGAAGGCCCGCTAAGGCCCCGCCCGCGCTTCCCTCCTGCCCCGCTGGGCCCCGCAGGCGCTCCTGGAAGGCCGCATGCCTCCTCCACTCGACCCTCAGTTGCTTACCTTAAGTCATTGTAGATGGAAATCAGTTACTGTGTTTGACAGACAAATAAATAAAAATGTTTCATGCAGACGGTGTATGGGGTACGTGAAGTGTTCTCAGACCCGTTGAGCCTCCCACTTTGTCCCAGTTTCAGAAACGGTGGAGCAAACAGAATAGCACAGGCACCAGGGCATGAGGACACCCCACGTCCCTCTGGCGCACGAGCCCCACCTCTTCCCTGAGGTTGTGCGCGACCGATGGGGGCCGTGGCCTCCGCTGTCTGCACCGGCCGGCCCCGCAGCCGAGACTCGCCGGTGCGCACGGTGCGCTGGTTACATGCGGTGGTGCGCAGCTTTCCTGCCCGCGGTCCGGCTCATCAGGACGCCAGCTTGAGTGCATTCGGACGTTTTGCCCCTCGAAGTGTACAGCCAGAAAGAAGGAAGCTGTATGCTGGTCGGTCTTCCTGTCAGTTTGAGGAACGTGTCTGCTTTTCAAGCCTGTGGAACTCAAATGCCAAATAGAGATTAGCTTAGTGGGAAAAAACAGTTAAAAGGTTGGGAAAAGTTTATGTTGGGATGCTTAAATATCGAGACAGGAAGTGTTCTCTCATCAGTGCGTCCAGACAAATAGGTGATCTCTGTGCACTTTGAGATAACTGATCTAAAACTCATATGGCCATATGGCAGAAAAGACTGTGGCAGAAAAAATAAACTGGGGATATTATAAAAATACAACTACGAAGTATGGTGTCTGCTTGCTTTCTTATTGATATGTGAAGAAGAATTGGAAAACAGTGGCTCTCTTGTCTGTTTCCGATGACCTGTGAGTTTCTGTGTGTATGTTTGTCTTCAGTGTTAGGGAGTCAAAGGACAAAGGTCCATTGCTTCTGCTGCTTTGTGAAAGAAGTTTGAGGCCCGTGCGGCCATGCCCATGTCCTTGGCTGACCCCACCATCTGGGGAGTGCGGCAGTCTCCTCCTCGGAGCTGGCTGTCCAGGCTGGGCCTTCCTGGGAGGTGAACGAAAGCTTGCCGTGCTCCCCGTCTGCCTCTTCATTCCCAGCCGCTGGCCCAGAGTCCAGGGAGGAGTGTGGGCCGCCGTCCTCCAGAGCCCAAGTGGATCCTTACTCAGAAGTAGGACTTTGGAGGAAGGGCTGCCCCATCCGGATGGCTGCTTCTGGGTGTTGTGGAGCTGCCTGTCCTCAGAACCTGGGGGTCCCGGGTGGGGGGTGGGGTGGGGGCTTTAAGTCCTGGAGGGTGATCGTGATGACTTTGTCAGCACCCCTCCAGGACGTGTGTCTGGCTCCCTGTGGGATTTCCCAAAGACAGGCCTACCTGAAAACCTCTGCAGCCGAGCGGGAAACGTGAGAGGCCACATGGATTGAGAAATTGGTGACGGTGTTCTAAAAAGTGAAGAACGGAGTGGAAAAGATCAAGTAATTAGGAAATAGGACTAAGAGCACGGCCAAGTTAGCTCTGCCCCAGTCCTTCTCAAGATAACCCCATAGTCTGTCCCTTCAGGATCATGAACAAATCCCCGAAGTCGGTTTTCCTTACGGTTTGCATCTGTATCTCAAATACGGACCTCAGACCTCTCCTGGGAGTTGTGTCGGCTTTCGCCGTGCAGCTGTGTCCAGACGAGAGGTCCTGTGGGCCGAGAAGCTCAGTGTTGAATTCACCTGTCGTAAATGGAACGCAGTCATATTTGTTCAAAATGTATCACCTGTCAAAATCAGCTGCTTAGAAGTCTTACCTCTTAGCTTTTTCTTGATCACGCAGTCACACAGGAAGATACAGAGGCAGCCTCATTTAAGTATTCACCCCCGTATTGGCCTCTGTCTTACCACATGGCGGCCATGACACAGTAGCTCTCCTTTTAAAAACACCAATTTAGTTGTCCCTTCGGAGGACTCATAGCCTTCCCCTTTCATTGGGAAGGGGTTGATGCTCTTCTATCCCATGACGTTCTGCCGGTGTTAGGATCTCGTTATAGGCCGTTAAGTCATGAATTCCCACTGGTAAGCTTGTTAGAAGTAGAGTCACTTGGAAGACTTGGTTATCACAAACACTTGGTTTATTGTTTTCTTTACAGCATTTACATATTGCACAGATATCCAGATACTATCTCACATTTATGATACAAAGGACAAATGAAATTAGCCTGGATATGTTCACAGACTTACACTCCACTGTCTCCAAAACGCAACAAGTTTTTTTGTGGGTTGTTTTTGTTTTTGTTTTCCATGCAGTTCCAAATAATACTCTGGGAATTTAATTGTAAAAGTAACAAAAATATTAAATCATACCAAATGCTGTATGAAAATATAGTTTCAGATTCTGTTTATGTTTCTAAAGAAATACTCTTTGAGATTTCACCTACTGAGGAGGATGAAATAGCTTTGTCTGTCGGATATGGCACTACGCATTGGATGCGGAGCCCTCGCTTCTCCCAGCAGCACGGACGGCAGGTGTTACCGTCAGGGACGCTGATCTACTGAGTACGCATCTGCCAACCGTGTCGACAACTTATAAAACTCAAGTTAAAGGGACTATGGAAGAGTCTGTCTGCAAAAATAAATCTCTTGTTCACAGGGGTCATGTTCGTGAAGGCAGCAGGTTCTGCTCCCTGTTGGTCTCCAAGGCACTTCTCATGGTCCGTGGGCTCTCGGTCCTCTGCAGCTCTGCTCACTGCTGAAAAACACATTTGGTCTCGTAGAACTCTACACTTTCTTATCGATTCTAGAAGACCTGTGCGTCAAAGGATATAACATAATGTGTCTGAAAACACAAGCGATCACAGTCTGCATGTGTATTTCTGTTCCAAAGTGTCGTCTGTCTTACTGTGGGAATGACCAAGTTCTACCATTGGGACACCCCTGCTGTGCTGAAGGAATGAAAACCATCACTGGGGCAACCGAACGGTCACTACTCGGTTCCTCCTCAAGTCTGAGGAGCAGCCCGCAGTCCTGACCTATGTTGGCGGGTCCTCTGATTCGGGCCACAGCGACGGACAGTCTGGCAGTCCTGAGAAACCACTCAGTGGCCCTTATGCCTCCATCTGCACGAGCATTTGCAAAACTAAACACCAAGAATGAACCCTTTCCTCTAGCGCCGCATGCAGTACGCCCGAACCACTGGTACACTGTTCGTTAATATTAGAAACCCTGGTGAGCTCCGGGGTCACTGGACTTAAGCTGCATTTTGTGGACTGAACTGGCTACTTGTTACTCAGAATTCCATTTCTAACTTACCTGAGCCTTTGAACTTAACTGAGCTGCAGGTCTAGGCAATGAAGCGGTGCGTGCGAGAGGTCCCGAGTGTGTGTGTCTGGGGGAGAAGCTGGGAATCTAGTGTTTCTTTGGCTGGAGACAGTTAACAAGAGTTACTTTGGAAGGGACCGCAGAACATTGGTCTTCCCTCCTGTAAGCAAATGGACGTTCTTTTCCAAGGATATGCCTGGTTCATCTCTGGAAACCGTGCTCTCACTAGGAAGGCGGGCTTAGGAAAAAGAACATTCCCACCTCCCCTAGCATGTCACCTTCAGACACTTAAGAGAATCCGGCCCTTGCTCTAGAAAGAGGTTTTCTGTGTGCCTTGTAGGCAGTGAGAGAATCCACACAGGACTCGGATGGGAGGTGAAGGTGGAGGTCAAGGTAGTGCCCGGCACTTCTCAGCTCTGGCGTGAAAAGCCATGCTTTCACCTCCCCCACGTGACAAGGCCGTGGACGCTTCTGTGAACCTGCAGGGATCCAGCCTCACGGTCCTGCACTAAACCACACGTTTCTGTCCTTAGCGGTGGGACTTGGACGGGGAGAAGGCGGTGCTGGCAACGGCACTGGCTGTGCCTGCGCGCCCGGACGGCGGCCGGGGTTTGGCTCAGCCCCCTGGGCACTGTCCAGACCTTTATGGGCACAGGTTTTCCCACAGCGAGCGTGTCTGTGTGGAAAGAACACGACTCCCGCGCCCACGCACACGAGGCGGACGGGGTAGCCACGGCCTGCATGGTATCACGTCCCCTCTGCTCACGTTTCTGGACAGCCTATAGGTTTCCCGGGAATGGCCACCAAGGACCAGAAGCGGGTCTTATCTGTGGGGGTAAACGTGGCCTCTCTCAGTGCCCTGCGCACACCAGACACATCGTCAGTGTGAGATTATGAAGTGACCGTTTCGTGCCTGAAGCCCACGCCTTTGTGTCAGCGCGGCCAGCCGGCTGCGCGGCTGGTCATTGGTGCGCATCAGCGCTCAAGAAGCCGAGGCTGAAAATTTAGTTCCTAAACTCAATATGTTTTTATATTTTACCGCTGGAGGCTGTGGGAAAGTAACTGATAGAAACAGAGCGAGAAGAGCTATTCTTGGCTGTTCCTTATGAGCTTCCGGCATAACGATAGATTCCAACTCACGCATTTGCCAGATCTGTCTGGAAGGTTGCACGGGTGTGGTTAGTCATGTACTCACTTATGAGTGTGAGTGAATGAAAGCCTAAAAGTGAACAAGCAGGATTTCAGCTGTGTCCTCGTTATGCATGAAGTCATGTGCTGAAATTAGTCGAGCAGGGGATGCGCTTCCAGCAAGCGCCCTCTGCCCGCCCAGTGCTCCCGGGAGTCGCTTGCAGCCGCCGCCGGGGGCACCGCGCAGAGGCTGGCGGGGCGCCTTTTACTGACGGCCCACGTGCGTGTCAGGTCGACCTTACTCCAAGGAAGCCTACTTAAGCCAAAGGAGTATTTCTGAACTCCCATGAATTTTTCATGTCCCTTACGGGATTTGGGTCCATGGTGTGTGTCCCCGCAAGGCTGCGGTCAGCTTACCTTAGCCCTCCATGCACATTGGACTGACAGCCAGCCGTGTAAGAAGCCGGGCACATCTTTTATAGTCTGTAGGGAACATAAATTGTGGACCCTTGTCAGTGACATCAACAACCCCTGAAGTATTTTTATATCAACTGCTAAAGACATTGATTTCTTTAAATATTCTGAATTCCCTGGGAGTGAGCCGCGGACGGTCATCTGAAATCATGGGTTCTAAGTTGTTGACTGAATCGTTGAGGCTACTTGAGGGCCTGTCGGGTGCCCTGGCAGGAGATCAGTGATGGGACTGGCCACTGGGCGGGGAGGGGCAGGTGCAGGGTCTCCTTGCCCGGTGTCCCCTCACGCTCATCCAGTTGACTCTGGTTTTGCTCCCTAGACCGTCTCCCCCACCCCATGGGACTTAACTTTCAGGGCTCCTGCAGGCTGGGTCCCTGCTTGGGTTGATCGTACACAAAACCCTCTGCATAAAAATGTAAAGAAAGTGGGTCAACAAGTAACAGAGCAGAAAGACCCAGGTTGGATGGGAGAGCAAACAATGTGCTCATTCCGGAGCACACCTGGGTTTTCCTGGATATGTCACCTAATTTCCTGTTCCACCGCCCCAGAGGCGCTCCTCACGGCCACAAAGGAGTTTCCTCGGTTTGAAGTTCTGTGGAAAGCTACAGCAATTGATAAATTACGGACGTTTACTTCTCAAGAGTCTCAGAATCCTACTTAAAAATGGAAGAATTCATGCTTTTAGCTGAAATTCTGAATGAAAATGTAAACTGATAGCAATGAATTCGCACAGTATGTCGGACAAGCCTCTACTTCCAAAAACGCAGCTCCTGATATTTACACAACATGATGGTTTGTGTTCAGAGGGGGAGTGGCCTGACAGCTGGAGACGGGGTCATCTGGATTCCTGGGATTTTTCCCCTCTCCGTGGTTGCACCAAATGTTTTAGAATGCGGCTTTCCTCGATAGAGTACAGCGGAGGCCGTGTCATGTGAGTTCAAGGTAAAGCACATCCAGAGACCATGAAGGTGACCACCAAGCCCCCCCATCCCACCCCAACCTGGCATATCTCCAGCTCTAACAATCGGGATCTTGTCCAGGTGCAGCCCGGGGAGACTTCAAAGTTCTGCTCTTCCCAAGAGCTGCCTTTGGGAACCATGCTTTCAGTGAGAAGGCTCTGGTTCCTTCCCGTCCTGATCTCCCAGGATTCCAGTTTTCTCCCATACAGCCTAAAGCAACACAGAAGGGGTCCAGCTTCGGCTCTCTACCTCCCTATGGGAAAGTGTAAGTATCCACTCCCCCAGTGCACACACCTGCGGACTTCCATGCTTCTGAGGGGCCTGAGGGGAGCTGTGATGGGCCCTGGTGGCCGCCTCTCCTAATGGGTGAGCAGAGATCTGGGTGGCGTGTGGGTGAGTCACTCTGAGCAAAAGGAGGCAGTGAGTGTGGGCACGCACGGTGTCCTGGGGGAGGGTTGGCAGAGTCGAGTGTGGGTCTGTGTGTTGGGGCACAGGGAGCCGAAGCGTGTTTTCCGTTTCCTCATCCATATATGAAAAGATTAGAAGTAATGACCCCCAGAGACCACTTTCAGATTTAGAATCTCTGCTCCTATATTGTAAGATGGTATTTAAAAGTGTAGACACATTTAAACAATCAAAATGAGAAGGTTTTTTGGCCCCTGAAATAGTTAAGAAGTCTCCGGCAGAAGATGATTCCATGTCAGAAGGAAGTGGGGTTAGGGTTAGGGCAGGGCACAGACAGGAGAGGGACCGAGGCCGTGCTGAGGAATTAATCCGAGCTCCGTGGGACGTGCGTGCTGTTGGCCATGGCTGAACCCTGTGCAGCTCTGAGGGCTTGAAGGCCAAGCACCCCAGCTCCCTGCGGAAGGCGGTGCGCCCAGACAAGGAGCACCACACGGCAACACCAATAGTTTGGGGCAACCTTCCTGCCTGAGCAGAAAACTTCCACTTCATAGAAAGTGCCTTATTTTTTTTACTTCTCATTTTTTGAAGGCAGGGCAGGAAAGTCTCGTCTGGACACTCAGGGTAGTCTCTGAAAGCAGCTGGTGAGACATCTGGGGTGTCTGCCTCACCTTCCTCCGGGAGTCTCTCGCGAAACGGAAGGTGTAGCCCCTCCAGGAGAAACGGGCTCGGGTCTCTAGGTGGTGTCACTGTAGCCAGTAAGTCACTTGTCATCATTATGTGTTTTGTGAGGAGCACTAGCAACCCTCTTTGGGGGAATAAAATACACTTTGTTACAGATCAACAGCCAGAAAGCTACAGCTGGGTGCTGGACAGAGAGCGGAGCCCTGCACCCCGGGGCTGGTGAAGAGCAGCCTGTCCTCCGGGCGGGGCGGCCCCAGCTACCGCAGAGCCTTCCCCTGCGCTGGAGCCTGGGCAGTGGCTCATTCTTAACGTCTGCTTGTCATAGACACAAACACAGACATCATGCCGGTTCATAAGCCAAACGAGAATGTGAATGGAAGAGTTGAGCCCACTCCAAGAGTTGGTCAGTTCCAGTGAATGTGAATAATTTCCCCTTCGGCACTAGCAGAACGCAGCCACCTTCCTCTACAGGCTGGTCCCCCTACCCCTTAACCCCATAGTTAGAAGGGAACATATATTGGCAAAGAGCAGATTTAGAAGGAGGGGCGGGGGACACGAGAGACACATGGACCCGCGCTGGTCTTCCCAAGCAGTCACTTACACGCAGGGATGGTGCAGTCTCTGGTGTTGTGGTAAAGTCTGTGAAAGTGTTTGCTGCACTTTGGACTGAAGTAAAGAGGACCTGGAACGTGGAAGAAGAAGCAGAGTGTGAGGCCTTGAGGAGGCCAGGACCTGGGCACAGGCGAAGGAATGACGCTTACCTGTAAGATGTTTGAGGAACTTGTCCTTCATCCTCAGGTCTCGAGGAACAATTTCTGTTTGAGGGAAAGAGGCTAGTTACCGCATTGCTTGAAACAAGCATTTTTTCATGTGCTCTCCATGTTGAAGACGGTTCTCAGAAACCTCATTAACCAGTCACACCGCACTGTGTAAAACACTTCGAAGCCTCCAATCGCTGTACATGACCCAATGTGAAGACTTGTAATCAGATCCCAATTTCTTCAGATAAAGTATTAGCTATTCACAAAGCTTCAATATTGTCTTGTCTCTGCCACTAGTATGAGGACAGTGACCATGAATTTAGATCAGGGTGAAGAGGTGTGTGGGGGGTGTGTGTGGTTGATAGTTAGCTCCTGATTTATAAATCGCGTTTAGGTGCTTTCATTTTGAACAGCTTGGTAATCAAATACAAGCTCTTAAAGTTCCCAATGCTTCAAACAAACAAAATTGTCATAAGACTTTTTTTCTAGGTATATACTTAGAAAAAGGACTAAATGCCTTCAAAACCACCTGTTACGAAGGCTGGTGTAAATGCATGGAAAGAGACATTTAACTGGCTTGTGAGATTACCGTAGACCGCCCAGAGAGACAGCGCTCGGTTTTTGCTTGGGAGCTAGCAAGGCTCTCATTCCTTCTGCTTCTGGGCGTGGTTTTTCTTCCTCGCAGTCACCTGTAAGCATTTCTCACACACTCGTTCTGGGTGGTAACTTGAGCGGTGACTGCGTGTGGTCACACTTTGTTCTACCTCGAACACTGCTCATCTGAGGAGGCAACATTTCCTAGGACGCTCCCGAATGTCAGTCTGTATGAAATTGACCTTATCACATTTGACCTAATTGTGTCAGGAAAGCATTAAAAGCTTGCGCGCTTTCTCTGGAAATTTCCCACGGGGCACCCACTCTGGGAAGGCTCTGCCATTGGCAGAGAGGGTGAGGGGAGGGGGTGGCTCCGAAACATTTCTGTCTGGGCTGAAAGTGCTTTGCTGAAAATATTTCCATTTCCTAAATACCAGATGACAGTTCTGTGCCAAAGCTCCCGACCTAGGTAACAGCTCACGTGTCTTGCAAGTGGGGTAGGGACAGTTACACGCCAGGCATCAGCCTGTACCCACCACCTATTTTTTTCAAAAAAAAAAAAAAAAAAAAAAAAAAGCCTAGTTTTTTCCAAGCACTCGAAACGGTTTTATCTTATTAAAACACATCTGCTTTCTCAAAGTCGGTTCTGTTTCCAAGCAAACGCGAGTTCAGGTTCTGCTGAGACCTGACAGGTACGCAGACGCGCGGGGGTTCCCTCTCCAGCGCACACTCGCCCGCAGGTCCCTCCGTCCGCGAGCCCGTCGCCAGGACACTCACCCACTCGCTGCTCCTCGGGATAAACCGGGTAGTCCGGGACCTCCCTGCGGCCCAGAGCGTAGTCGTGCGGGCCCGGGAGTTGCAGCCTCTTGGACTCGCCCGAGTGGTACTTCTTGAGCTCCTGGAGGATCTCCACGATGAGCCGCAGCACGGTCTGTCCGTCGGCCGCCTCCCGGGGCTCGGCGACCCCGGGCCCCGCCGCCCCCAGCACCAGCAGCAGCCCCAGGAGGAGGGGGCGCCCGGGCCCGCGCATCGTGCGCTCGCTCGGCCGGAGGGAGCTCGGCTCGCTGGAGGGGCTGCGTGCGGGGGAGACCGGGGAGAAAGTCGGCGGGCGGTGGCGGGGCGCGGGGGAGGCCCCTCCGGCGGAGCCCGCGGCCCCCCGCCCCCGCGCGCAGACCAGGGGCCGGCGGCGGAGGCTGGGGCGCGGTGTCCCCGGGGCCCGCGCAGGCCCCGCCGCGGCGCAGCCGAGAGCCGGGCCTCGGGCGCCGCCGCCCCGCTGCGCGCCTCCCCCGGCCCGGCCCGCCTCCGCGCCGGCCTCCCAACTTTCCGAGGGCCGCGCGCCCGCCCGCACTCCGCGGCGCACGCCACCGCCACAACTTTCTCAACCTCGCGAGCCCGGCGGCGCGGCCGCGTCCACTCCGCGGCGGGCCGGGCGCGCACCCTCGGGTCCCGGGCGGCCGGGGGACGCGGGGAGGGTCCTGCCCGGGCCCCTCTCTCCTCTCGACCCCCGGCGTTGCGCTCTCCGGGGAGTGGGGGCCGCGCGCCCCGCCCGAGCGGCCGCGCTCAAGTTTGCCTTTGTGTGGTGGTCGCCGCCTCCTCCCGGCCGGGTGTCCCCCCAAAACGCCCCCCGCGCCCCGGGACCCTCGCGCCAGCCGCGCGCTGGGCCAGATTTTAGAGCCACCCCCCCGCCCTCGGGGAGGGGACAGACCCCGGCCCACACCTGCCCGGCGCCGCCCGCGGGGCCACCTGCGCGACGGAGCGCGGCCAGCTTACCTGTCCCCGTGTTCCGGCGCCGCGGGCGTCCTTCGGCGTCTGTCCCGGCGTCTGTCCCCGCGTCCCGGAGCCGCCGCGCGCCCCGCTACTCCATGGCCCGCGGCGACCCGGCGTGCGGAGCGCACAGGACGCGCGGGGATGGAGACGCGGTGGCTCCGCCGCTCGGAGCGCTGGACGCGCGGCTGCCTGGGCTGCGCTCCGGCCGCGGCCGCTTCTTATGCCCGCGCCCGCCGACGTCAGGCCGGTCCCCGAGGGCTCCGCGCGGGGCTTTAATTAGAAGCCGCTCGAGTGCCCGTACCCCGGTGCGGATCTTCGTCAGACACCCCCCTCCTCTCCCTACCCCCGACCGTCCCCCCCCCCCCCCCCCCCCCCCCCCCCCCCCCCCACCTCCTCCGTCATCTCCTCCCTCCCCCCCCCGGCTCTCCCCTCTCCCCTCCCCCGCCGCGCGCCTCCCTCCCCTCGGTCTTCCCCTCCCCCTGCGCTCCCTCAGTCTGTTTCCCTCCGTTCCTGTCACTTGTGACAGGATGAGAAGAAACGCCTTTACCAGGAACTCGGATCTGTTTTTGTCTAAATGTAGATCTTGGGCTATTAAAAAAGGAGCTGCCTGATTGCCTCGACATTTAATAACTCAATTAGCGTCTGTCCTTTCGGAGGGATCTTCCGGCGCGGCTGGGGGCCACTGTCAAGACCCCAGGAGGTGGGCCCCGCCCCAGGGTCTGGAGCCCGAGGCCAGGTCCCCGAGGTCAGGCAGTCCCCAGGGCAGGGGGCTGGGTTAAGGGCGGGACAGGAGCAAGGCCCTATGACTTGGGGATGCACACAGGTACCGGGCAGGACACGTGGCAGCCCCCCCAGACCCCCCCAACCAACACCTACGCAGGAGCCGAAGCCCCTCCCGCAGGGGACAGTGGCCCGCACGCCGGGCTCTGGGGACCAGTCGCTCGCTCCCCTTCCTCGGAAACGCCCGCGGCAGACCTTGGGACACCTCCCTCCGGCCCTGTCTTTCCGAAAGTTTTGATTCTTTGGATACAGGCAGGCACATTTGTGAGGCTTCCACAGCTTATCTGCTTTCATTTTTTTTTTTTTTTCTTGTAAAATGTATTATCAATCAACTGCGCGCTTTCCCATTTTATTGGCGCTTTCTGGGCAAGAGCTGGACATCCTCCAAGTCAGCGATCTGAGTGGGAAAGGTGTTCTCAGAAGGACGCCAGAAGGGAGGGTGCGCGCAGGAACTAAAAGCCTCACCCTTAACGCGACCAGCACCCAGGGCCGCGGCGGAGATGCGGCGGCCCGCGCTGCGGACCCCTGAGCGGGTGCTCTCGGATCGCAGGGGCGCGGACCCCCAGGGAAGGAACTCTCTCAGTCTGTGTCTCTTTGTGTCCCTGTCTGTCTCTGCTGTCTCTCTGTCTCTGCTCCCTGTCTCAGTCTCTGTCTCTGTTTCTGTCTCTGTCTCTGCTGTCTCTCTGGCCCAGTCTCTGTCTCTTTGTCTCTGTCTCTCTGTCTCTGCTCTATCTCTGTCTCCCTCTCTGTCTCTGTCTCCCCTCACTAGTTCTGTAGGTGTTTGTCAAAGTGAAGCTGGGGTAAACAGAATAGAGACAGAAGATACTAAAATGTGATCATCCAAATCCCCTCCACACCTTTGGGGGATGTGTAGACTGCACTCTCCTTAAAAGGAAATGGTTTTATTTCTCAGTGAGCCCTTCTTTTGGCAGGCCATATGACTAAAATGTGAACGTTTCTGCTAAGATATACTCAAAAACAAGGGGAGGGGGATTCTTATCAAACAGTTCTTGCTCAGATAAAGTAGGATTTTTTTTTCCTTTTTCCCTTTCCCCTGACGGAGGGATGCCCGTCTGTTGCCCAAGCGCCGCCTAGTGACAAAGCTCCCGTCTGTGGGGACCTGCAGTGGCTGGTGCAGGAAGCCTCCTTCCCACCCAGCAGAAGGGGCACATGAAGCTTCTGTTGTAGAACATTCTGGTGTAAAATGTCTTTGGGAAATAAATAAATAAATACACACACACACACATACATATATGTGTGTGTGTACGTATATATATTTCTATAGTAAAAAAAGAAAACAAGCCTAATCACATATTAATTAAAGTTAAATCACATATTAATTAATTACATAGAGTCTTTCCTTTTAAATACTATTTTACAAAATCAGGTGAAATCAATGAAGAGGATTAAGAGGCACAAAGTTCCTGTTATAAAATAAATACGCCTCAGGGATGGGAAGTACAGCCGGTCATACTGTAATCGTGTGTGGACAGATGGTCACTACGCTTATGGTGAGCGTTTTCTAGTATATGTCGTGTGAAATTACTATGTTGTACACCTGAAACTAGTACTATATGTCAACTATGCTTCAATTAGAAATAACAAATTAATTTTAAGAATTAATTTTTAAAATTTAGGTTTTTCTAAAAAATACCAATTAGAACTACTCCCCCCGCACCATAAATTCTACCAACCAAGGAAGAATAGTAATTAATACTGTCCTTTTTTCCTTTGTGGTTTTTAAAAAAGATTTTATAATTTATTTGAGAGAGCGAGCTTGAGCGGAGAGAGGTCAGCAGGAGAAGCAGACACCCTGCCGAGCAGGGAGCGGATGTGGACTGGATCCCAGGACCCCAGGATCATGACCTGAGCTGAAGGCAGATGCTTAACCAACTGAGCCACCCAGGTGCCCCATCTTTGGTGGTTTTTAATGGGACAGACAAATGGATTTTTTTTAATGACTCCATTCTATCACCCAATCGTATATGCAGTTCTGTAGCCCAACTCATCAGATACTTAGGCGCGTAAACAAGAAGCACAGAAATGGTGCTTGTTTGGTGTTTAGTTTCACAAGATGCATGAGATCTGGAACTTAGGGATCAGACCATCATGTTTTAATTCATTCATTTTTGCAAAGCTCTGTTCTGAAATGATTCCAGGAGCCACTCAGTTTGTATAAACCATTTTTACAGACTTTCTTAACGAAATTAAAAAAGTGCACTGAATTGTCATCTCAGCTGACTGTTCAGTTTATGGTGTTGTCAGGAAGAGCCACTTGGAGTTCTCCAGCCACCGGAAATACGGGTTATGCATCCACTGTTAGCACACTCTGACTGGCTAAATTAATGGTCTGTGCTGGTTCAGGCAAAGCAAAATAAGTGTAAACGGGCTTACGTGAAAATACGAGTTATGTTTGACAAGCGGCTTGGGCTCTGCACTTCTTTCCTGTAACGTGGAGAGGTGGGGTTGGATGGTGTCTGAAATCTAAAGCTGAGTAACTCTGTTACGGAAAAGTCAGAAAACAAAAAAAGCAGTACTCCTGCAAAGACCTGAAGCTATTCACTAAAATAGTCACTATGAGTTTCGTCATCTGTTTTCATGCAAGAAGAGGTGATACATTCATCTTAGATAATTTAATTCCCTTCTTTAGTCAGAACAGCCTTCTACTGTGAAGGGTTCAAAAGAGACAAGACAGTGACACGGCCCTAAGTTCTATTGGCAAAAGTAGCTTCTGCTAGATTTGATTTAGTTTTGTTTCCTTTTTGAGAAAGCTGTGTTAGATCATAGAAAGAAAATTAACAAGAGAGGGGAAAGTTGTGTTTAACCCACTTTTATTGTAGATCTATGTTGTAAGATGGGCAAGTTATTTTTTTCCAACTTATAAATAGTATAAAGCTCCAGTGCTTCAATTACAATGACTTTTCACTCTTCCTGTAAAGGTATAAATTTCATTTGAGATGACTAACTACCTTCAAACACTGATAAAATAGATATTAGCTACATGTTTTTCAATGAGTTATTATATTTGTCCAACCATTATGCTGATCATTTAACTAACTAAGTTAACTAACTAATCATTTAACTAACTAAGGTGGTATTGGAGAGGAAAATATTACCTTTCATCAAGAACAACTTTATGTTGCTATAAAGAAATGTTACTAAATACTTACCTTTCATCAGCTCTGTTATTGTTATCGATACATTGTTAGCACGTTGTGAATGCACTAGAAAGTGTATGAAGCATTTAGGAAGACACGGTTTCTAACAGCGTGAGTCTTCCTGGGGTCAGTGTCGTCAGCGCAGTCTCTGATGGCAATAACGTGCGCCTGCTGTCCCGCGGCGCACTCTGGATGGACGAAATACACCTTCTACCCGGTCCTCTCTCTCCTGTGCAGACGAAGCACACTTCGGCGAGGGTGTGGGGGTCCTCCACCTCTTTTTTCTTTCTCGATACATGCTTTATACCCGCAAAGCCACACTGCAGTGCCAGTCCAGCAGGGACAGGAGCCAAACAAAGGTCACAAAAGAAGGATTGGAATGCTCTGTGACATGACTGGTTTCCTCTCACTCAGTTTTCTTACCCTATGGCCAAGAGGAGGAGGATTGTTAATGGGGAGGCTTAAAAGGAGCATGGGCTTGACTTTGTTCTCTGTGCGCAAGAGCAGACTGCAATGAGAAGAGACAGTGTCCTGGTGTCTGGTGTCCACTTTCCTTCAGGAGAGCAGCATACAGAGTGAGCATGAATGCGGCTGTGGGTCACGGACATGGGCCCGAGTTCTTATTCCCACGTAGCAGCCTGTGAACTTGGGCAAGACAGTGTCTCTGAGCCCAGGTTCTTTATGCCTAGAAGGGAAATGACCTAGTAGTATCACGTCAGGGGCTTTGTGAATAATAAATACAATAATGTATGTCCACCTTTTAGTTCAGTGCCTTAAAAAAACGGATTGAACATTTCTAACTATTACTAAATCATTCATAGTGTATAGTCTCATTAAGTCTTTTTCTGTATTTCATAATTTCTTACTGTAATTCATAAAAAAAGAGCATTACCTGTATTCTCTAGTTTCGGGGGCCGCATGATTTTAATTCATTCAAAGCTACACAGAGAATCTGTAGTTAGGAAGGGGACTAAGATATTCTGGATTGTTAAGTATCCACATACCCAGTAATCAGAGTCGTGAGATCTCAGGGCACCGAGCGAGGGCTCACCCCGTGAGTAAGAACTTACGCCCGTGAGTGCCGGTTTACACCAGTAGGAGAGGCTCACGGCGGTGAGGGACGACTCATGCCGGTGAACAAAGACTCACACCAGTGACTGAGGGTTCACACAAGTGTGAGGGCTCAGAGGGGTGTGTGAGAGTTCACGCCAGTGCGGGAAGGTTCATGACCGTGAGTGAGGACCCCCGCCCGTGAATGGGGGTTCATACCAGCCTGGGGACTCACCCCAGTGAGGGCGGGCTGCGGCTAGCTGGACCGTGAGGCAGCACACGGCCTGCTTCGGGGTGAAGGTGAGAGGTATGTGTGGTTGCCAAGGGATACGAATTCGTCCGCCTGATCCGCAGTTGGCTCAAGTTGGCTCACCTCACGCTTGCTTAGAATCATGGAAACATCTGACTATGGCAATAATGCTGCTTCTGATCCCCTGCCGCTGTTATCGTGCAGCCCAATAGAGAGGACTTGGGATGCTCAGCACCGACCCGAAGCAGGCGGACCCCGGCTCTGATGGAACTTGGAGTTCCAAAGGGCAGCAAAGGGAAACCTTCCATCCTCCCCGAGGAGGGGAGAGCTCCTGCGGATAGCCCTGCGCTCACCCTCACATTGGGCTGCTCCTGTTTTTCATCCCTGGCATGCAGGCTGGCAGGGGAGGCTTTCTGCCCGGAGACTCCGTGCTGCTGCCCGTCGGTGAGCGCAGGGCCGAGGGGATCGGGGCTCGCCTGCGTGTGGAGCTGGAGCTGCAGGCCTGCAGGGGTGGAGAAGGGGGTGAGGCGGGGAGGGAATCCATGTGCAAGCCTGGCACATTTGGAACATTATGCCACCAAGTGGCCTGGGAGTGTCTGCGCCTGCTGTGCTGCGGCACAACATGGAAGGAGCGCTGGATGCCTACCTTCCCCTCTGTTGACAAATGACCAGTCGGGCGGCAATTCCAGTGCATGTAACGGATCCTTTTCAGATGGTTTATAGACCTGAAGTCGTCTTAAGGCCAATATTTTGCGCCCTCATCCCCGCGGACACCCGGCTCATAGTGGGGCTTGGCGGGCCTCCACTGGCGGTCCTGACCTCTGCTTGCTTGAGCTGACGGGAAGCCGCTGCCGTGATTATGTATCTAATACGTTGTGTTTCACTGTTGCTACCTCCCATGGAACCATTAGTTCATGTTTACAGAAGCACGCATTAAGAGATATCCGAGTAGGGATAAGAAGGACCTATTGTAACGATGTTTCAGGAAAAAATTAAACAATATCTTGTACAGCAGGATTTTGGCAGATGGCAACGGGTGATTATTTTCTCCCCACAGAGTAGGAACATTTGAGTTTGAGAAGAGAGCCGGTCTCTAAAAAGGGCACTTCATTTGTGTGTCCTTAAATTGCTATGACTTTACTAAGATCAAAATATATTTTAACTGCCTTGAACGTTTTATTTTTTCTTCCTCCCTTTCTTTCTTTTTTTTTTTTTTTTAGAGAAGGAGAGAGAAAGGGAGAGAGGGAGAGAGAATCTTAAGCAGATTAAGCAGACTCCAAGCCAGGCACAGAGGCCAGTGTGGGGTTCGATCCCACAGCCCTGAGATCATGACCTGAGCTGAAATCAAGAGTCGGACCCCCAGTTAGCTGGGCCACCCAGACACCCCCTGCCTTGCACATTTCAATAATTGATATTATGCTGTATTTATATTATAAAATAAAATCCAAATGTATCTACCAGCAGGAAGTAAGTATGGCTTTCGTTATTCAGAACCCTTGACATCTGACATTCTTCAGGCAGGGCCCTTACTAAATGTCATCAAACGTTATCAATAACCACGATGCTAATGAAAATATAACCAATCGAATGATAGTCTGGATTGAAATAGTCATTTCTGGAATTGACTGGTGTCATTTTAAAAGCATTTCTAGTTGAAGAGTTAGCAATACAGGGTTTCAAGAGATCTGTTCTGCTGAAATTCACAGAGAGCTGCTGACGGTGCTGACGTGGGCGGCAGTTCTTGCTTCCTGCGACCGCGCCGCCGCTCGAGTCCTGAGAGCACTTCTGACGAGGGGTTTGAGGCACACATCACAATAGGAAGAAAGTCCATTTTTATTGTTAGCATGCTGAAATCACGGACTGATGGAATATAGTGGATGTAAATTTAAATCAATGCAAAAGCTTTCACTGGGCGCAGCTGTTTTCTAGTATAACTTGCATGTACAGAAGTAAAAGGCTCTTTACATTTTTGACTTTTATTTGAACCCTTACATTTAGCAGGTTTGTGAAAGTATAGTCCCATATGTAGGGTTTGGTAATTATAAGTTCCTCCATCTTTAAAATACATTGAACTTTGAGAAACTAAGGTATACTCTAGCAATAGCTACTCCACAAAATGCAAAAACATTTAGATGAAAAATGAAAAATGGAATCAATCATTCAGATGCTTCCAAATGTTTGGCATCTGTAGAAACTCTGCCCGAATGACTGGCTCAATTTTTTATGAAGTGTTTTTGCAGAGCTGACCCTGAGAATATGCTTGTAATTACTAATGTATATCCCTGAGAATATGGGTGAAATTTAAGTCGGATTGAATCTTAAATACGCTAAGGATGTTTGTTATTTAAAGAATCTGTGGTTAATTTATTTTTAAAGAAAATAAGCACTTCATAAAGAAAATTCATTTTTTCCTTCTTTTTTTGGTGAATTTAAATATATGTCACTGTAGAGATGGATTTTTAAAACACTTGTGGCTATTTTAGAATAATTTTGATTATTTCTTTTCATTTTACAATAGTTATCCTAAAACTAATATTAAAGTTATAATAAGCTGCATAAGAACGTTGTTTTTTTATATCTGTATGAACAATGTTGTATGTATATTGTATCTTTTGTATCTGTGTTTGCAGATAAACAGCGATGTGTTATTTACTGCTGTAGAACCCTGCTTTTCCAAGCCTCATCACTACCAAGCCGACTCCAGCTAGGCTTGGTCTAGGGCTTTGGGCAGTAAGGGCAAGGGGTTTTGGAAAAACGTGCAAGAGTCTACTGTAACCCCTAGTGTTACTCAAGCAGGGTGCATCTTTCCCCTCACCATCACCATCATCATGCTTTATGAAATCTTCTGGAAAGGAGAGACTACTCCTACATTGCGTACACATTCTCTATGCATACACCGTTCTCCCCAAGAAGGGCTGACTTGCCTCAGTCGGGTCAAACGGAATCTGCGCCCACACACACACCCTGCTGCTGTTTACACCCCACAGCGGACCTAGGGGCTGCTCCCTTCTTGGAGCTGCTCCTACTGTGCGGTGGGGGCTGCCAGCTGCCACCGATGCCATCTGGGACCTCACTCCCCAAAGTCATGGGCCAGCTCCATGTCTTCTGGGAGCTGTTGGAAATGCAGACCCCCGGCTCCACTCCCCTGGAGTTTCCGCGTCTGCTTTTTCCTAAGACCTTGTTCCCTGAAAGGTTAGAAGCACTGATGTTCCTGATTTTAATTTCATTAGATGATGTTACATAATGTCTATTGACTTTCAGGTCTGGTGCAGATTCTCAGCAGCTCCCTCCACTCTGTCCAGTGCGAACGTGGCATTTCTCTGTTTTCTCTTCTCCACTGCCAAGTCCAGAGCACACACAGCTCGCTCCCAGGTTCAGTACGGCTCGTATCACCGACTCCTCATCCTGCACATGTGGGCCCCCTTCCCTCGCCTGTCACTTCCAGCGCTGGGCCTCTGCTGTTTGTTTTCACGGTGGACAAGTCATACCACCGGTGAGAATATCGTGTTCGGGCTCTCGCTGACCTAGTTGAGAAAGAATGATTCAGTGATGATTTTCATAATAAGGTACAGAAAACTCAAAAGTAGCTTGAAAGTGTATATGCGAACGACACACACACACATAATGTCCCAGTATGTGTACATCTCCATGCCCAGCCACACACACCCAAGAAGGTAGCCGGTAGCTTCTGGGGCTCACCAGTGCCTCGGGGATGTGAGGTCCAGCACCGCTGTCCAGTGGACGTTTCATCAGGGTCACAAGTTGGCTGCCTCAGACTGAGGGTTTTTTCTCCCAGGAGCAGGTAAAGGGTCATCTGTGCGACTGGGGGTCACTGTGTACTCTAGTGCTGGTTCTCTTCCTCCGCTGCTGACGCATGTTGGGAATGTGGAGGGCAGCTCATTTTGTCTGTTAAGCAAATGGGTTTCTGGAGTGGGGGAGGCTTACAGTCCTCAGGAGGACTTTGGACTGAAAGCAACGTGCAGGTGAGAATTTTGTAAAGGTCCTGAGGAGGGATGCGTATGGGTACCTGGTGGTCAGGAGGGACCCCATGCTGGGGGAGCTCTTTACTGACTCACTCACTTGCCATTAGAATCTGGAGGGAAGAGTTTGATACTGTGATTATTTACCAAGTTATGGACAAGTTACAGGGAAATCACAGGCCTCGTGTAGTACCAGGAGCTTCTCCCTCCTCCAGACCCAAAGGCCTGAAGGTGGGAACAGTGAGTATGACCTTTGGTGGGAGGAAAAATCACCTTGAGAGGACTTCACAGGGCTGGTAAGCACCCCGAACTTGCCTCCCTCCCTCTGCTGTTCTGTTGGGCTTCCCCCTGGCTGGACCTCGCTGGAAGCTGGAAGGAAGGGGTCACGAGGTGGGTTACGTTGAGTCCACTGGAGCAGACACAGGGAGAAAAGTTTGCAGAGCCGGCCAGAAGGTCAGACAGTCTCCTGTGCTTCTTGCTAGCTGACACCCATCTGAGAGTGGCTACACACGTTATTTCTTATGCTCCAAGAAAAATCCAAGTTGAAGCCATTAAAGCAAAAGTGAAATCCAGGATGTGTGAAGCAGAAAAGCCGTGGGACCGTGGTGGTGCTGGGAGCTTGCGTTTGATGGGTGGGTGCGCAACCCTGGCCGACCTAGTTTACGCAGAAATACTTCTCCACTTAGCTGCTGGCCTCCCTGGTCCATGCAACAACTAGCCCTGTCAGAGATTACTTTCATGGGTCCGTAAGCCAACCTGCCCTCCAGGCATGAATGGTGGTGACTTGGAGCTGGTACTGTGAATAGGAACCTAGATTACAGTTGACTCTTGCCTTTTATGCCTTTCATCAGAAACTGAGGTATCTCCGTTTTACAGACGTGCCTCTGTGTGTGTGTGTGTGTGTGCGCGCGCGCGCGCAGATGACATGTCTTTGTATGAAAATCTCTGTTTGTTACTCCTGATTTTGATCGGTCGTAGAATACTGTCTTGGAACCAGTGCTCCAAGGAGCTGCATGATTTACGGGGAAGTCTGCACCTTCTGGTGTTAGGTCCCCAACCCTCCTTTAATTTAGTTTCATTTTTAAATTGAGTTTCTGTTTAATTTTACACTTCACAGAAAATTTTGGAAGTTTCACTCCTTCATAAGAGTTGAAAGTTACAGATCTATTCTCATGTTCTCCCTTTGGAGATTTATTCAGAGAGGTTAAGTTTCTTACGATCACACAGCTTCTTTTTTTTTTTTTTTAATTCTCTCTCTTTCTCTCTCTCTCTCTTTTTTAAGGATTTTATTTATTTATCTGACAGAGAGACACAGTGAGAGAGGGAACACAAGCAGGAGGAGTGGGAGAGGGAGAAGCAGGCTTCCCGCTGAGGGTCTCAATCCCAGGACTCTGGGATCATGACCCGAGCGGAGGGCAGATGCTCAACAACAGAGCCACCCAGGCGCCCCGATCACACAGCTTCTTAAGGAGCAGAATCAAGGCCAAGATTCAAGGCTTTGGATGTGCCCCTTCCACTAGGCTCCATAGTTTCTTATGCTAATTTTTAAAGGTACTCATGCAAATAGGCTTATTTTATAAGAAGAATAGGAACTGGGTGTCTGACTGGTT
The DNA here is from genome assembly GCF_022355385.1 of Mustela nigripes. Classification (NCBI taxonomy): domain Eukaryota; kingdom Metazoa; phylum Chordata; class Mammalia; order Carnivora; family Mustelidae; genus Mustela; species Mustela nigripes. Next base: position 192,558 of record NC_081563.1, read on the forward strand.
AACAGTGTTCCTGGGGGACCAGCTGCGTGAAAGACGGATGAGGGGCCGTGTCCCCACCAAAGCAGTGTGAGGCGAACGTGAGAGCCCAAGCCTTGCCGCATGGGCTGTCCTGACCGGGGTCCGGAGACCCAGCCCCTCCACCCCACTCGCCCAAGGCCCTGGTGGACCCTGGAGGTCCCTTGTCACTGACATTCAGTGACATGAATGAATTTTCAAGCGAGGTTTTCTGGGAAATCTCAGTGCCCATTGGTGGCCGAGAAAAATTACCGTCTTACATATACTTAGTATTTTATGTTGATTTATTTCTTAGTGCAATTTATGAAAAATGCCTTGGTCTGTGTGGCCCAGTCCTACCCAGACAGAGCACGTGGTCAGGGGAGTCTCTGGGCAGGAATCGTCAAGATAAATTTATTCAAGGAGAACATCAACATGATGCTACCTGGTTTTGAGGCAGGTTACTCTGATCCCTTAGACTTCCTCCGTTGCCATGGTAACCACTCAGTTAATTTATCCTCCCTGTTAAATGGAGCTTTAATTAGCATTCAATTTCGTCTTTCTGCTGGCCAGGAGGCTTGAGTCCGGGGTTCAGAGCCAACCATTCCTCTGCTCAGCATTTCCTTCCTGAACCTTTTTTTTTTTTTTTTTTTTAACAGCTAAACAGTTATTGTGCTATGTGAATGGCTAACTTTCACTAATAGTATCTCTAGAAGCACAGTACGATATAGCATTTCTTTTTGCTTTTCACTGTTAAAGAAAAGCACACTTTGTGTTTATACAGAATAAACCAGGTGCTCCTTCCTGCTCTGCTTGCCTCCTGGCTTGGAGAACCCTCCTTGTCTTGACGTGTTTCGTGTGAACTGAGAGACAGGGGCAGCTCGCTTGCTCTCTGGCCCTGGCTCTCTCTGTTGCTCCCTCTAATATAAACTCTTCAACCTTTTGTACATTTTAAAATAAAACACAGCTCCTTTATTTTGCCTAAATGTTTCTACTGAAAGCTTCTTGCTTATCCAGAGATCAGCAGTTTTCCTTGGCTGGCCGTCACTCAGAGTCTGATTGAAAATCCACGTTGACAAGTTGACTATTTAATTGAAGAATATATCTTTAATGTACATTTTCCTCTACTAGAGGCTATAATGTCCCTTAAATTATTCCATAAAAATACAAAAATAATAAAATGATAAGTGCATGAATCACCCCATGCTAACAGTTGCCTTGACGTGATTCCATGGGTTTGAGGACGTGAAGCGGTTCCCTCGGGAGCGCGGCGGCACTGCTGTCGGCGTGAGGCGCTGCTCTGCCTCCCAGTTCCACGCAAGACAGTCAGTAGTTACAGAGAGCAATTTGTTCTCAACAAAAAGGTGAGCCTCCTTCCCCAAAAGGACAGGGTGGGATGTTTTCCTTAGTGGATCAGGATTGGCCAGAGTTAGTCTTAAGGGTGACCTTCTAGGTACACATCAGCAGAATCAAGGTCAGCTCAAGGACAGAGATCTTGCGCCTGTGCTGGAACACATGCCCCGGGACGGAGAGATGATGACCGCTGACGGGTAGATGCTGTGTCTTCGAGCGACCGCCTTGCTGTGCTCTCAGCGCTGCGTGGCCACATGGTTGCTCAGCCTCTGTCCTGTGTAATTCAATGCCATAGTTATTAATGACCTAATGTTATTACAAACGTGAAAGGAATATGCCTCCAAAAAGTGATTCTTTTAAAAGTTCTAACCCAAAGTGCTCAGCTTCATTCCCTTCTTTCCTCCTGATGGAAAGGCCAGTCTTGTTGGGAGACAGATATCCTTTTGCTGTAACTTAGTAACGAATAGTTACTATAATTTATTGGGCTGACTTTTTTCTTAGCTTTCCTTAGCACACGTGTAACATTGTGGCTGGAGGCTCGCTGTTCAGATGCGTTTCTGGCTGTGAATAAGGATGAACTTCTACTGCAGAACCAGGCTTCTTGTAAGAAAGCAGTGGCCGAGGCCTTGAAAGCGTGTAGAGAGTAGGGAGTGGCCCACGATCTCTGCGGAGTGGGCAATTTAACCGGCACCAATTCTAGATTCCTGCGGCACATCTGCACTGCTCCTTGTTGTGGGCATCTTGGAGCGCCGCCCTCTGCATCCTGCATCTCAGTGAGACCCGGACGACCCACCCCGGAGGGCCGCTGAGACCCCGCCTGCTGGCAGGAGGCCGGGTGACCGGGGGCAGCATTTGCCTTCGAAGGGGCTCTCCAGGCGCACAGCTGAGAGGCTGGCCGGCTGTCCTGCAGACACTTCCACAGTCTGTACCTTCTGATGACTTACTTTTCTGCTTCAACTAAATACAGTCTATTCTTTCATTTGTAAATAGAAACAGAGAATGGTATTTTTTAATGTGAAACAATTAACAAGTATTTATAGGATACCTTTGGTGCAGAATATTGGAATTTACTAAAATGTGCTCTGAAGACCATTCGTGTCAGAGACGTTGGCCGGGCATGGGACCGACGGACGGCCTCAGCAGACATGGTCCCCTTCACCCTCTCTGCCCCCCCCCCCCCAGAGTGCAGCCATATGTGGGGTCTCCCGCAGAATGGCCTGGGGGCTCTCCTAGCAAGGACAAGTTTGAAGGTCGACCACGGTTTCAGCTGACGGCTGTGAGCAGAGAACAAAGCCGCCCGCGGCCGGGAAGCCTGGGCTTCCACTAAGCCGGCCGGCTCCGCAGCAGCAGCAGAGGTGAACCGAGGTGCAGAGGACGGCTTAATGCAGCAGGGGGGGATGCAGGTCGGATGCAGGTCATGGAGGCCTGGGGTAACCGGCGCGAGAGCCTCTGGTCCCCTGGCCCGGGTAGGGGCTGAACCCCATCATCGTTCCGCGGCCCTGGACTCTCATGGGGGTGGCCCGCGTGCCCGCAGCTGCTCTGAGCTGCAGACTGACACGTCTTCATCCGACAGACCTTTATGGAGCGCCCTGCTCCGGGGGCTGGAACCACGGCAGTGACTCGGTGGGGTCTGTCCGTGCGGGAGAGGGGAACGGTGACGGACAGAAGAGGAAACGACACGTGGGGGACAGAATCCTGGGGGCCCAGACACAGAGGGCTGCGTGCCGCCGGCCGGGGTCACGGGCTCTCCCTCGGCTTCCGTGCGGTCAGTGTTCTGATTCTCCCCACGTGGAGACGCGGGAACCGGGCCTGAGGCCTCCCTCATGGCCCCCTGGTGCATTAGGCCACCCGCAGCCGAACGGAAACCCGGCCCTGGGAGTCTAGCGGGAGCGTTAGGGCCTGAGAAGGCGAGTGACACATGACAGTGACTTGTCACAGAGAGGCTGTGACAATGGTCCTGCTGCGTCGCCCCCGCGTCTGGAGGCCGTGTGCATGAGGATGGTTTGCGTTTGGTCCACTCAGGGGCGCCGGAGCCGGGCACCCACACCATCTGCTGGCTCGCTCCTCTGACGGGAGGACAGCACAGAACTTCTGTGCTTGTAAAACATCTGGAATTGAATTCAGATGGAAAAAAAACCCTACATGTAGGCCATCTTCAGGGCAGGGGTCGGCCAGGCAGTTGGCTGTTGGAGACTGTGCCGGTCCTGGGAGAGCTCTTCCTGAAAGGGGCCTCTCGGGCTGTTCCGAAATTGCTAGCAGCCTCCACGTAAACGAGTCCAGAGCAAACAGAAAGATGGCAGGGGCTGCTGAGGCCCAGGCTCGGGAGGAGGAAGACATGGTGCTTCTGTTCATGCGGGCAGGACACAGAGTGCCCACCTGCCCGCCTCCTCTGTCGCCAGGCTCGGGGCCCAGGCTTCCAGCTGGGCCTTCTCTGCCGTGGCAGGGCTGCAACCCGCTTCTCTCTCCCCATCTCTGCTCGCCCTGAGGGGTGCCCAGAGGCCTGGCTTGGAGAGGGCCACCAGCAAGCCAAGCTTCCTGACGGGTGTCTGCTGCTGGGATCTGCAATCCGCGAGCCCAGCCCCGTCCGGCCCTCCCAGGGGCGTCTCTGATGTCACGGCCACGGCCCCCAGGATGTCACTGGGTCTCCCTCTTCATCTTTTGCTTCCATGTGTGTTTGTTTAACGTCGGCTTGATTTCTCCCCTTGCGCTTTATAAAAAGGATGTCTTTGAATGAAGGGGAGGAGAAGGAAGGATGAACTTTTGCATGTAAACCTGAGGTCAGCTGATGCCTCAGTGGTGACCCTTGTTATGAACTTCTGCCCGAGAAGCTTGTGGGGGTGCAGCCACCACAGGGAAGTGAGGGCGGCTGCTCCCGTGGGGCTGGGAAGGGGCCTGCTCAACTTCCCCGGGCCCATGATCCCCGCAGAGCGGGCCACGCTTGGGGCGTGCTGGGGACCGGCCGGAAAACTCAGAGTGCCCGTCTGTACGTGTTTCTGGCCCATCACCCCTCACCTGCAGGGGTGTGTGGGGTCACGAAGGACGGGGTGTTGCCGACCCACCGTGCTTGTGTGCACCCGAGATGCGAGCCCGCAGCTGGCTGAAAATGGTGGGGGGCGCCCACCCGCGCTTCTCTCCGGACTGTGAGCGGACTCAGGGCAGGAGCAGCTCTGTTCTCTGAGGGCCGTTCCGTGTTCAGCTGAATGTTTGGACAGAGGAGACGCCCCATAAACGTTTCTGAGTGACTGAGTCAATCGCTATCTTCCCTCAGTTCAACCACCAAGAGTGGACATTTTTAGACTTTTAATTCATTTCAAACCCCAAGAGCTTACCCAGGGGAAACGGGCAGTGCTGTCCTGATCTAAGAAGAGGCCGTTCACGTAGAGTCACGGAGGATCTCGCAGAAAGATTATCCAGACGGGCCAGATGAATCACGGCCGCAGTCAGTGTCTGAAGACGAGGGTTCTCCCGGGCCGGGGGCTGCGGCAGGAGCTGACCCGAAAGGTACCGTGGGCCCCTATTGTGTATTTCTCGTGGGGGACCAAACTGGGTGCTCTGCACGACACGGAAGGAATGCCGAGCGTCGAGGTTAGGGCTTGTCCTTTCAATAGTACCTCATCGTGTTCAGATGCATTTCGGGCTCATCATGGAGCAGATGTGCACAGAGTAGGGACGGCGCGTGCTCAAGGGTTCGGGCCCTTTACCACCCGCCCGAGTCTGAGAATCGTAGGAAACTTCAATCCAGATCAGCAGGAGAAAGCTGGATGATTTAGTTTGTTTGTCTGAGAGACAGACAGAGAGAGAGAGAGAGAGAGAGCAGGGTGGGGAGGGCAGAGGCGGGCGGCGTCTCAAGCAGACTCTGCGCCCAGCGCGGAGCCCGAGACTGGGCTCGACCCCAGGACCCTCCGATCATGACCCAAGCCGGAACCAAGAGCTGGACACATAGCCGACGGAGCCGCCCAGCCGCCCCAAGCCCTGGATGTTCTCCGAACCACGCATCTCGGGGCTGAGAGTGTTGAAGGAGCCGTGGACTCGGAGCACGTTCAGCCGAACACGGCTCTTCATTGTTGTGGGACGGAGCCTGGGTGAGAAGGCAGACACCAGGTCCGTGTGTTCTGAGCTGCTGGTCTCAGGTGTGGGCGGCTGCGGGACAGGGGTCGCCACACGCAGGCCCAGGTGTGGGTCCCAGAGTCACTAATTAGCTTCTGGCCCTGACCAGCAGCTTTCCCTCTTTGGCCTCTATGCTCTACCGTGAAATCAGAAAGTAAAACTGGAACATCTCTCGGGACCCCGTTGACGGTGTCTTCTGATGAGTCACCACTCACTCAGGTAAAGGGCATTTTTCACTTCTCAACTGCGTGACTTTCTGTTGGAGTCAGACCCATCAGCCCGCAGTGGTGTGGGGGGGGTTGGTTTCGAAGCTGCGGTTTACTGAACCCCTGGCTTTGTCGCTGGCCAGCGTGAGCCTTTGCTTTTTCGGATCACGGCACAGCAGCTTTGTGCACTGATTCCATGAGCTTCCCCCAGAATTACCAAGTCCTTTTCAACAAATGGTCAGTGCTGAGTCCGGGCTGGGACAGGGAAGGCATCTCATGGCTCTTTCAGTGATGAAGCTGCAGTGAAAAGGCATTCAGACCTCGTGTCACCGTGGGATGCCAGGCTCTGGGTTGTCCCAGGTTCCTCCCTGCCCCCAAGGCAGGGTTGAAGCCACAGAGTTTGAGAGGAGAAACCCTTAGGGCAGTAAAGGAGCCTTAGAACCCTAGTCTATTCACTTTGAACTAGGTTTTTTTTGGAGTCCCAGGGATATTCAGAGTTTTTGGTGGGGGTAGGAGCAGACCGGCCTGACCTTCAGAGCCCCGGCATCGTGGCATGGTTCTGGCACCAGGGCAGCCGCTGTTTCTAGTCCCGAAGCAGGAGCGCGGCGTGGCCAGGAGGAAGCCCCTGACCTGAGAACGTCGTGGGGATTCTTGTGAAGGACGGAGTGTTTGTTTCCATCCTCTGCATGTCCCCGAGTCCGCGTCGATCTGTGACTGCCCCTCTGGTTCCTCAGATGTCCCGCAGGCTCGGAGGACGAGGCAGGTGTTCCGAGAAGCACAAGCGTGAGGGAGTGGGAGGCTGCACGCGGGAGCCCGGCAGCTCAGCTTGGAGGACAGTGGCCGTGGGAAACACTTTTGCTTTAAATTAAGCCTTTGTTTTGTTTGTGGTATTAGTTGTTGCCTAACCACGAGTTCTCATGCCTGGCGAGAGTCCCGCGGCTTGGCCTTTCGTTCCTAGCACAAGCACTAAACATGGTGTGGGCGACTGTGCTTGTCTGAGGGACGCGCAGTGCCCGCAGCCCTCGCGTGCGTGTCCACAGACCCTGCAGAGCACTGTCTACAGGGGTGAGTGTGAAAAACAACTCTTCGTTGCTAACGCCGGCCTGAGTCCTGGAGTTCTGCGGTGACGCTGGCAGCTCTCACGGGCCGGAGATGGACAAGGCGCGAGTCCTTGCTGAGCCGAGCTGGCTCGCGGCTCGCAGAGCCCCGTCGTCTCCTCCACCGCGGTCTTGCAACACACGACTCAATGTGTCCAGATGTTCCGAGTTTCATGGTGTACGGATCCAGGACCCACAAGCCAGAAATCTTATTTTCCACACCCTTGGGATGCCTCCTGCTGAAACTGGACTCAGAGTTCCTGACAACGTCAGGTCTGTGACAACAACTCTGTGGCGCAGGTGAGGAGTGACAATGGCGTGAGTTGCCCATCTTGGCTCTGTCTACCCTGATGTTGTCTAGAAGGTCCTGTGAACACACTGTTGAACTGGTAAGTTTTGAATTCTCATGACTCAAAAGACAAACCATATCTGTTTGTTTTTGTTCAATTTTCCAAGTTTTATATAGAGTTCCCATAAATAAAACATTGTGCTTTGAGAATGTGAGGGCATGAAAACAGATAGAGTTTAGCCAAAAGCAGTACCTAATATTCTAGTCTCCTGGGTTGTTTCTTAGGAACCCTGATTTTTATACCAGAAAATAATTTAGGGTTCCAAAAGGTTACCAACTGAATTTTTCATTTATACATGAAGTCTTAAAATATTTATATGTAAAATCTTGCTCCCTACAGTAATAAGTAAGAGCATGGGAACTCCCACAGGTATCAGAAGCATGACCACAACATAGTGCCCCCTCACATGCTATGGCAGAGTTTGGATTCATATCCTGACTCAGCTGTATGATGGGAGTGAGTTTCAGGTTTATTTATTTATTTACTTATTTCCTCAGTGATACACATTGATGGTGCACCCATGAGATATATTAAAAAACTTGTTATATTTAAGAGGTTTTTGGATTAATGACCAATAGTGTTTTTGATAGGTCTTACTCTTTCCCAGATATAGTTTTATTCTCTGCTAAAGCAACCTCATGACATCATATTTAAATATACAGATATATTTATTTTTATATATTTTTATTTTATATAGTTTATATATTTTATGTATTTCTATATATTTTTATTTTTAGCACCATTAATTTTTTTCACAGGGACATTATAACTTCTACCTATATGCTGATTCAATAACAGCATTCAAAAACAAACATAGGAGATATTTTTGGCTGCTTGGAGAAGGAACTATAACTGATGGGTTATTGGAGATCTTTATTTTTGAAAGAAGGGCTAAGTCAAGAATGGGTAAATATATTGAAAAAGTAGGGCTCCTCATCAGAATGAAAATGTAGGTGAGCAAACTGGGATGACCTAAGAAAACACGTCCCTTTTTGACGGCGAGAAGAGATCTTAGAAGTCAAACATAGTCAAATGAAATAATTCAGTGAATAAATTTAGCAGAAGTTTTTGTTGTTGTCGTTGTTGTTTTGTTTTGTTTTGCCCAAAGTGTGTTTAACAACATGAGAAAACTGTCAAGCAAAGAGACAATTGGACTAATTTAGAAATGGAAAGACAAGAGGAGGTACACGTCAAGCAGCTAATTAAGTGAACAGTGCTCAGTGAGATAGTATATCAGTTAGTTTTGGCTGTTAACAAATGGCCTCAAAACTTAGTAGTTAAAACAATAGCCATTTTATTTAGCTCACTATTCTGTGGGTTACTGGGTGGTTCTTCTGGCCTGAGGTAGTTATCTCTGAAGGGCCATCTTTCATCTGTGGAGAGATGACGTCTGCTGGTGGCCAAGGGCTAGCTGATGATTAGCTGAAGTTCTTTAGCTCTTCTCTATCTAGTTTTTCATTTATCAGTGTAGCTTAGCCTCATTAGCATGACAGACTTAGGATTCCAAGATGTGAATCCAGCCTTGTCAGTAATTGCGTTAAATATAAATGGGCCAAATATTCCAATTAAAATGCAGTGATTGTCTAAATAGACTAGATAGAAAATAAGGCTACGTGAGATTTTAAATATAACAAATAGGTAGAAAGTAAAACGATGGAAAAAGATGTACCGTGCAATGAATGTAGGAGACTTGATGTGGGCGACTTAGTAGCAGACGACGTAGACTTAAAAACGGGGATTGTTACCAGAGATACAGAGGGACATTTCACAATAGCAAATTGGTCATTTTTTCACATACCTGTTATGTGCAGGTATCCAAATACCTCAAAAGAGCCTCAAAGTGCATGAAAAGAAACCTGATAGAATGAGAGAGAGAAATAGACAACTGTAAAATCACAGTTGCTGATTTTCACACCCCTTTCTTCATAATTGATAGAACAACTAGGAAAAAATCCAGTGAGGATATGGAAAATTTGAACAATGCTATCAACTAACTTGATTCAATTCACTTTTTTCTTTTCAATTTACTTTTATAGAACATTCCACACAGCTAGGGAGTAGACATGCTTTTCAAGTTCAGCTGAAATATTTGCCAAGTTAGACCATATGCTAGATCATAAAATAAATCTCAATACCCTTTGAAAGCCTGAAATCTTACAGTTTCTGTTCTCTGATCAAAATAGAATCAAATGAAAAAAATCAACTACAAAAAAAAAGAAAAGTCTTCAAATGCTTAAAAATTAATAAATTTCTAAATAATTCAGGGGTAAGGGAGGAAAAAACTAGGAAAGTTGGAAAATATTTTAACTTAATGAAAATAACTACAATAACAACAGCATTTAGAGGGAAATTTAATGATGCTTCTAATGATGATAGTAGAAAAAGAAAATAGTTTAAACTCTCCCTGTGTTTCCACATGACAAACTAGAAAATGGGAAGTAAATTAAAGTCAAATAAACAGGATTAAAGAAACTAATAAAGAACTGAAAAAAGTAAAGTGGAAAAAGGCAAACAATAAAAACAAAATACTGTAAGTCGGTTCTTTGTAAAGAATAATAAAATAGATAAATCTGTAGTGAGACTAGTCAAGAAAAAGACAAAGAACAGAAAATATTAGAATGGAAGAGGGAATATCACTGCAGTTTTTATGTAATTGAGAACAAGTGTAAGGGAATGTTATAAGCAGAGTTGTTGCAATAAATTTGATTCCTTAGATGAAATGGACAGTCTTTGACACATAGTTTACCAACATTGACACAAAAATAAATAGAAAATTTAAATAGTCTTATGTCTAATTTAAAATTTGAACTTTTGTATTGAAGATTATTAAAAAACCTTACCACAAAGAAAAATTTGAGCCCAAATGGTGAATTTTAGAATGATGGAAGAAGTAATATTACAAAAATTACCAAAATTGGCAATGAAGGAATACTTTCTCACTGATTTTATTCACACAGCCCACACAGCTCTGACAATTAACTTAACATTTGAAAAAATCCATCAATATAAAACAATATATTAACAAAATAAATAAAAAACTATATGATAATTTTAATAAATGCAGAAAAACATTTGACAAAATTAAACATTTATTTGTGATAACAAATTTTCAGCAAATGCAAAGAAAAAAATAAAAAGGGAACTTCTTCAATCTGACAAAGGGTATCTATGAAAAACCTACAGTTCACTTAATGGTAAAGTATTGAAGGCTTTTCCACTAGAATCATGAACAAGGCAAGGCTGTTCTTCCTGATCACTTAAATTCAACATTGCATCAGAGTAGCTAGCCAGTGCAATCAAACAAAAATAAATAAATAAAAAAGCACATGAATCAGAAAAGAAGAAAGAAAACTATCTTTATTTACACGTGGCACAATTACTTATGTAGATAATTCTGAGAGATATACAAAATAACTACTAGAAATATAGCAAGGCCATAAAATTCAAAATAAATATAAAAATTAATTGTATTTGTATTTCTATATACTAGCATCAAGTAAAAGGAAAATAAAATAGAATTTAATTACAATAGAATTACGATGGACTATGAAATATTCAGAAGCGTATTTTATAAGTGGGAAAGGATTATTCAAGACATTAACAAATATTTAAATAAATGGAGGGAAATACTACTGTCATTAACTTAGAGATTCATTTTGTTAAGAATTAAAATACCCCCAAATTCTTATTTAGATTCAATACACTCCAAACAAAATACTAACAGGCCTTTTTTATAAAAATTTACAAGTAATCCTGTACTTTTTAAAATTCAATTTTAAAGTAATCTTATACTTTTTTAAATTTAAATTTAAAGTAATCCTGAACTTTAATGGATACGCAAACGGCCTGGAATAGCCCAAATACTTTTGATTATGAAGAAGAAAGAAGAGGAGTCATCCCACCTAATTGCCAAACTTACTAATAATCCACAGTAATAAGGGCAGTGTGGTGTAGACAATCACATCAGGGCAACAACAGATAGAGAGCTCAGAAATACACAGCCATGTGGATGATAGATTGATTTTTGACACATCTTTAAATAAGCGGTAAAAGGTGTGTTTTCTTAAAAATAATGTTGGAACAGCAGAATAAACAAATGGACAAAACCAAACAATTCTATCCCTACCTCTCACTACACATAGAAATAAATTACGGTTCATATACCAAATAAAAACAAAGCTTATAAAGCTCCTTGAAGAAAACACGGGAGAATATTCTGCAGCCTTTATGTAGGCAAAGATCTCCTTAAAAGAAAAATACAAGCGCTGACCCATAAAGAACAAATTGGAAAATCAGACCGCATCAAAATTTTAAAATCTTTAAGACGTATTGTTAAGAAAATACAAAGTCAAGTGACAGAATGGGAGGAGATATTCATAATACATAATCTGACAGAAGACTTACAAACAGTAAATAAACAACCCAAAGAAATCAGTAAGAATAGAAACCGAATAAAAATGATTCAGTGACTCCTGCTGATGTTCTGGTAAAGAAGATACAAAAGAAACGTGCCAAGGTGGTATAATAGGTTAGATGTCAGGGGGTGCAAATTCCTATCAGAATGTGACATTACAAGCTGCTAAAATCAAAGATCTAAACACACCAAACGTGGAGGTGCGGTTGGGGAGCGACCTAAACCTCCACGTTGCCACGGGAGTGAGCAACGGCTTGGCCACTTTGGAAACCTGGGCAGGTTCTCATAAGGACACAATACACCTGCCGTACGACTTAGGGGTGCCACTCTGGTGTCTACCCACGACGTATGGAAAAGGTCTGTCCATAAGAGCTTCTCAAGGATGTGTGCGGTAACTTCGCTCACGACCCCAGGGCTGTAAGGATCCAAAGACCCGTCGGTAAAGATGTTTAAAAACGCGGCGCAGTCGTACTACAGCTCCAACTCAGCGATAAAAGAAGGCCTGACGGTGATTCGCAGCGCGGCCCGGGAGAGTCCTAGAGCACCACGGGGCCGAAGGACACATGCCCAGATTGTGTGCCGTCTTCCCCCCTTCCCAGGAGAGGGTAAGAATGGACAATCCGTGCTGACAGAAGCCAGTGGTTGCCTGTGGGGTCAGCGTCCACCCTGGGAGGAATAACACAACTTTCTGCACGACAGACATGCTTTTATATCTTGACTGGTGCGGTGGGTCGAAATGGTGGCCCCAAGACATCCAAGCCCCAGTCCTCGGGCTTGTGTGTGTTATTTTATATGGAAGGGAGACTTCGCAGATGTGATCAAGCTGGTGAACTTGAAATACGGAGACCATTCTGGATCAGTGTGTCCTGAGAGGGAGCAGAGGGAGGGCTGGAGACAGACGAGCAGCAGATGAGGTCCAGCAGGGGCGGGGGGCGGTGGGAGGCAGGGCCGGGAGCTCCCGATGGGGACAGCCTCCGGGAGCTGGAAACGGCAGGGAAACAGACGGCCCCGGGCCTCTGGGGGGAGAAAGGCCCTGCCAACCCCTGGACTCTGGCCCGGCGAAGCTCATTTTGGATTTCTGACTGCCAGTCTGTGAGAAAATAAACGTGCGCTGGTTCAGCCACCAAGTCCGTGGTGAGTCATTGCAGCAGAATCCGGAAAGTCGTGCCCTGGCACAGTGGTTTGTACGGTGGGTTCGTCGAGAGAGCGAAAGGCACCCCCAGCGAAGCTGTGAGAGCGATACCACAGTCAGTGGCTGCCAGGGGTCGGGGGCAGTGAGGCCGATGAACAGCGGAGCCCAGAGGGCTCCTGGGCAGTAACGTGCTCCGTAGGGAGCCGTCCTGTTGGACGCGCACCGTGGAGGGAGCAGCACCCCGTCTGCACCGTCACGGAGACTCTGCCTTGGGTGATGTTGATGTGTCTGCGGGGTTCATCCTCGGTAACGAGCGTGGCTTCTGGCGGGGGTGTGACTAGGGGGGAGGCTGTGCATGGGGGCGTGGGGGGCGTGAGAACCTGCGAGGCCTCCCTCCCAGCTGTGCTATGAACCTCCAACAGCTCTAAAAGATAAAGTCTTTTAAAAACGTATCCGTGAGATCTGTGATTGTGACAGCATGAAAATTTTACCTCAATTAAAAGCAATCAAAAACAGCAATCAAAAAAAAAGAAAAACAAATCTATTCCATGCTCAGACAGACAATACTCACACAAGGCAGAGTTCACGTTGGAGGTGCCCTTCTGGAGGAGACTCAAGTGTATTTTGTGTGTGATTCTTATTTTTTAAAGTAAAAAGTCCTCAACAGAACCTGTCAAATCTCTACATCGTCCCTCTAATTTAGTCCCTTTCCCAGACTCCTCTGAGCTACTGGTTTTGATCCCACTTTGCATTAACTGGCAAACCCTCGGCCCCCCATGCACCGGAGGGACACGGCTGACCGGCCTCGTCCCCTCTTGCGGAACCTGCTCACCGCCCCCCTTCACCCCACGGTGTCTAGACCCCACGCCTCTCTCTGGACGGTGGCTGAGCAGAGCAAGAGAGAAAGCGAGGTCATGGGAGACCCGCGCGCCCGCGGATGGGCAGCTTCTGTCGGAGGGAGGGGCGCGGGCGTGGGCTGAGCTTGAGCCGGACTGAAGAGTGCAGGGGAAGGAGATGCGGCAGGACCAGACGCTGCTCAGAATGTCCAGGAGGAGACGGCTCTTCCTGTCATGGCCCAGGGCGCACACTCCACACAGCTCGGGGTGAGGAGGCCGCAGGGAGCCGGCTGGAAGGAACCGAGGGCAGCCGGGAACCCCGATGAGGGGTGCACAGAACCACACAGCGGGGCCCAGACAGAGGGCCAAGATGCACAGAAAGAAGGCGCTGGGGACCGGCTGACGGGCAGGCAGTTTGCGGGACAAGAAAGACAGATGAGCACCCAACACCCAAAGCTCTGCTGGGCACATTTCACCCTGGGACAGTCACTGTGGGTGAAAATAAGGGGTTGCCTGTGCCTGTGTCTGTGTGGAGACAGGACGGCAAGGAGTCACGGCCAAGGTGAGACATCCAGCCACAGAGAGAGGGTCCCACCGGTCTAGGGACACGTGGGTGGGGAGGGTCTGTCCCCGGAACCTGCCCGCAGTGTGGCCTCCCTCTTGTCAGCCCACAGGCTTCTCTTCTTGTGGGGCGGCCCCTTTCTCTTTCATTCACAATTTGCAGTGATTGTCCTTGCCCACATGTCCAAACTTACTAAGAAAAGGTTTAAAATAATCTCTGAACAGTGAAAACCAGAAAGGACTATAAAAGGTTAAAAATAACTTCGAACATGTTTAAAAATATAATTGCTTTGGATCCACAATCTGTGGCTCTCAGCTGCCTCTGCTCAGTGCCAGCGCTCTGTGCTAGAGCTGACGTCCCTCCGCTGACTGGGACTGAACCAAGGGCCAGCTCGCTCCCGCCCGTCCTGAGCTGAATGACTACCGCACGACTCGGCTTCCTGGCTGATCCGCACGTACACCTCGGGCCGTGATTCCAAACCCCTCATGTCTTTGTGTTCCTCGTGCATAGTGGGGCGGGGGGGGGGGGGGGATAAGCCATTCCTTATTTTATTTCCTCTGCAGCAGGCCAAGCATCTAAGTCTCCCCGCAGGTGCTGCCCGGGCTCTCTGGACGGGCTGCTGTGAGCATCCAGGACTTGGGAGGGGAGGCCAAGTCGCCAACCTTCTCTAGGGTGTGCGAAGCCATCATGTTCCTACCCCTTTCCCACTACACCTGTTCTCTTTACAGAGGTTAATCTTCCAAACTGTCCTTCTTTAGTAAGAGACGCTGCAGACTACGTCACATAACACTGGGAAGAACTCGGGTGCAGATTCACCTGCACAGGCGGCCTCGGTGCAAGTCATTGCTTCAGAGTCCACGATGGGCTGCCTGTCCGCCAGGCATCTTCACGCCTGAGGAGGATGGAAGCGAGCACTGTGAGCTCCCGGAGCTAGCCCTAGAGATGCCGGGACAGACACGACATTCCTAGAACTCAGAGCCCTTTAGCAATGGAACAAAATCCAAGCTCAACCTCTGATTGGGGTTACGTTGGGCCCACCGCAGGGATAATGAGTGCATGGAACGGGGTGTTCTATGAAAGCACTACAGTGAGCACCAGGCGCACTACCAGGAGAGACAGAGAACAGACAGACAACAAGTCAACGTATGAATTTGAAGACTTTGCAAACAGAAGAAAATAAAATCATCAATACCATCTTAAGGGACGTTAGAGAGGATATCAGAGCCCCCCAGTGAGAACAAGACGGTGTTACACAGAATCACTCAGAGGACAATGAACCCTTAGATATTACATATATATATATAACATATATAATTTGTATGTATTTGTAAGCTTATTTGTATACATATATATAACATAACATATAATTATATATAACATTATGTGTGTGTGTGTGTGTGTGTATAAAACACAAAAAGTTAACTCAGTTAAAAAGCTGGAAAGTATTGTTGTGGAAATCATCTTTGGAAGCTAGAGTTAGAAGACAAAGATGGAAAAGACAGAGAAACTCAAAATTCGCACAGGCCCTAGAGGCTCATTGTATTATAAATTAAAATTCTAGAATGAGAAGGCAGAGGAGTTAGAAGGAGGAAATAACTGAATTGGTTAAAGGACAAATTTCCAGAACCAAAAGTTATAACTTCCCAGTTTGAAAGAAAAAAACTGAGGGCCCAGCACAAAGCATGAAAATCTAGCCAAACCAAAGCACAGCGCTGGGAAATTCCAGAACAGTGGCAAAGCAGAAAAGTCTAAGAAAAAAACACAAAAAGGCCAGAACCATTTACATTCCACAAGCAGCACTGGCATCAGAAATAAGACAACTCAAGTTTCCAGGAGAAATGATTTCCAACTGCAAATACCATACCCAAACTATCACAATTGGGGCAGAACAGAGGTACCTTCAGGTATTATCAAACTTGTTCAGACAAAGGTATTTGCCCCCTAAATGCCCTTTCTAAGGGAACCACTGGAGCATGCCTTTCGCCAAACGGGGAGGACAGGATGCAGGAGAAAGGAAAAGGCATTCCCTGGGGTGGACGGGCCATCCCAGAGGAGCATTTGTGTGTCCCGTTTACTGGATATCCAGTGTAGCTAGTTCTGTCTCCAAGAAGGAAAGAGTGGGAGAAAACTCGGTGTGTCTGAAAGCCTTGAGAGAAGATTTCGTATTGTGTTACTTGAGTAACAGCCAAATAAAAAGAAGGCAATTATTAACTCCAGAAATAACAAAATCTTCTTTAAAAACAGATTCATATTCTATTGTATGTCTTATGCCAATCGAATTTGCAGTCACAAAACGGAGACTACTAAACGCTGATTCGGCCTGAAGTACAAGATACGTATTTGGGGAAGACGGGGAGTCCATGTGGAGTCTGGAGAGGGAGGCGGGGCCGGTGCCAATGGCACAGTAGTGGGGATGGAGCAGAACATGCCTCATCTGGAAGTTTCAGACGTGCACATCCAGACTTGTGATACAGAGATGTGGAGTCACTGCACAGCGGCGGGAGCTGAAAGGGAAAAACCATTTTCTCTGTGCCTCAATGACCTTGATAACAATAAAGAGTAAAACTTGCAATTAATGAAGACAAAGCATAGGTGCTTATGGTCGAGTGGTTGGAATCTGCACGGGAGGGCTATTTCAGCACGAGCTTTCTGTTCTTGCTCTCAGGACGCTGGACAGAACTCCAGCACTATCCTTAGGAGCCATTTAAACAGCATAATCTCCAAGAAAACACAAAAAGTGCAGAGATTTCACACTACGCGTGCTGGAAACGGTCCCCGGTCCCAGGACAGGAGCTGAAGCAAGAAGGCAGAAGGCAGCCCTGATCTCCGCATCGAACACGGGCCTCTCTGGGCGTGTCTTCAGGAAGCCCCATAACGAGGGCTGATGTGCAGACTTCAGGGTCCGGGTAAATTCTGGCGAGTGGGTGAGTTCACGAATTAGAAAGTGTGAGTCGTCCTATCTTGTTCTTCTTTTTCAAGATTGTTTTGGCTACTTTGGGGCTCCTTAAAATGTCATATGAATTTCAGAATCACCTTTTCCATTTCTGCAAAAAAAGTCATTAGAATTTGGAAAGAGATTGCTCAAATCCGTAGATCACTTGCCATACGCATAATATCGAGTCTTCGAGTCCATGAACATGGGGCGTCTTTCTGTTCATTGAAGCCTTCTTTGGTTTCTTTCCACAATGTTTGTAGTTTCAGTGTCCAAGTATTTTATTTCCTTGGTTCAATTTCTTTCCAAATATTTTTTGGAAGATTTTATTTATTTATTTGAGAAAGATCACAAGTAGACAGAGAGGCAGGCAGAGAGAGAGAGAGGAGGAAGCAAGCTCCCTGCAGAGCAGAGAGCCGGATGCGGGACTCAATCCCAGGACCCTGAGATCATGACCTGAGCCGAAGGCAGCAGCTTAACCCACTGAGCCACCCAGGCACCCCCAGAATTGCTTTCTTAATTTGCTTTCAGATTATTTAATGCTGGTGTATAAAAACACAACTGATTTTCTGTGTTGATCTTGTTCCCTGCAACTTTGCTGGATCTCTTTATTTGCTCTAATAATTGGTTTGTTTTTGATGTGGATTCTACAGAATTTTCTACATATAAAATCATGTCATCTGCAGACAGACATGGTTTCACCTCTTTCTTCCCAATCTGAATGCCTTATACCTCTTGCTCTTGCTTGACTGCATGGCGAGCACTTGAGCACACAGCACAGCAGCGTGAAAGTGGGCATCCTGTGTTCCTGATTTTAGAGGGAAAGATTAGGTCCTTCACTAACAAGTGTGATGCTAGCTGTGGGTTTTTCAATCGCCCTTTATCATGTTAAAAATGTTCTTCTCCATACCTAGTTTGCTAAGTATTTTTTAATAAAGAAAGAGTGTTGAATTTCATCAAATGCTTTTTCTGTATCTATTGAGATGATTGTGTGGGTGTGTTTTTTTCATCTTATCATTGTGATATTACACGTTGATTTTCTTATATGAACTGCCCTTGCATTGCTGGGATAAATCCTATCTCATATAACCTTTGCATCATGTATAATCCTTTTAATGTGCTATTGGATTCCACATGCTAAAAGGTAATGCTACTTGGTAAAAAATGTTCACACCTTTGTTAAGTCACTTAGCTTGTGTTTAATTTAATGAGTCCAAAGCTCATTAAAACATTTGTCATTGTTATCTGACTTCACATTTAAAAGATAGGAATGTATGAAATCTGATTTCATACAACATCAGTATCTCCTTTTTTCTTTTTACCAATAGTGACTTGTAATCAAATTTAGTTTTGAAATTTTTCTCTTGATAAATATTTCCTAAGGATTATTGTGTTTTTGTTTGGTGCGTATCAAAGGAATAATTAATTGACTCTCCACTGACTCCTGCACTTTCTCTATACTATTGCTCCCAGCTGTTGAGTTAATTTTCTTTTTGGTGTTAGTTTTTATTTTTCATTTGAACTACAAAAGTAATAATTTCCTGTAGTTATGTTTTTGCCAAGAATATATAAGGTTTTTATAAAACATATAATTCTTGAGATAGCTGTTATATTTTTCCAAGACATTCTTTAAAAACTCATGATACATGCGTATGAAATTCAATCCATTTTTTTAAAATTCATGTCTTCTCTCCACATTTGATTTTGAAGATATTCGAGGGTAAAATTCTTATTTTACATTTAAAAAAATCATCTCTTCCATTAAAAGATAAAAATCCAAGGCTTTTAAATATCCTTTTATTTTAGATAAACATGAATAAAAATTGATTTATTACAGTATACAACTTTTGCTATTAGAATAGTTTTAATAATTAAAATTACGTTTCTATTTATATAAGTCTATCTTAACTCCCCTTTTCAGCATTAGCACAGAGTATTATAGCTCCTGCCACTTCTGCAAGAGCGTGGGCTCCGCAGGTCGGGGCTGACCCGCGTGGTCTCCGTGTGGTGGCTAGCGCCGTGGCTAGCACGGGGTCGGCACGGCTCGTCGCCTCCTCCACTGCTCCTTCTCGCCACTTCTTGCTTCTTATTTTCTTTCTTGGTTTGTCATTCTTCATTTCTCCTGTTTTTCCTTCTTCTTCCTTCAGCCTTTCCTTCCTTCCTTTTTCCCCTGTTTTTCTTTCTTTCTGCCTCATTTGTTGAATACGAAAGCATATGGCCTTAAGTAGTGACTTTATTTCTCCCCCTCTAGAGAGCGTGATTCGAACGATGTGTGTGGCCATACCCAGAAGTGGACCTGTCTGCTGGGCTAAGTGGAGTTGCAAATTCTCAAAGTTCGGCTGTGCCCGGGAGGTCATTCCTGATCCTGTTTGAAATACTTTCCTCTTCTCAGTATTCATGTCCTCCTTGTACAGTATTTTGCAAAAAGAAAAAAAAATGGCATAACTGAGAATATAATGGGTGCACTTCGATGGTTCTCATTTGTTTCCAGAAGACAATGTGATGCTGCATTTCTGGCTCCATCCCGTCAGGTGGACTAGCACTTGTTCTGGCGATGGAAGAACCAGTGGTTTGGTGTTAGAAGGCAGTAAGGCAACTTGTGCCCAAGAATGTGGGCAGTTAGGGTCGAATGGACACCCGCAGACACAGCAGCTTTTCTACCAGTGAGTCACGGCCATTTTGTCCAGGACGTCTCCTTCAGTCACAAGGACTCTGTGTGGGGTGCACTCGACCGTCGCTAGCTGCTTAGGGCTTGGGGAACCTCCTTATGCTTCCTCAAGGTGCTTCTTAGGAAGGGAAGCCCCGGGAGTGTACACCTCAGCGTCCGAGGTTGCCCTGACACCTGGGGGTGACCGGGTGTCAGACGCGTGGAGCTGCTCCCCACCCCCTCCACTCACTGTCTCTGAGGGCTCAGCTTCCTCCCTCTGTCAGGTGCAGATCCCGTCACTCGGACCTAAGCAGGAAAGAATCGCGTCCCACGTCTGGCTGAGGGAGAGACATTATCTGATTAATCAGGAATATGATCATTCTTCTTGAAGAGTAGATTTTATTTGAACTCGAACAGAACCGTGGGGGAGGAAAGGGAGGCCGGTGGCCGAAGTTCCCAGCTAGTGTCCGTCACTGGTCAGTTTCTAAAGAATTTAAGTATATTAAAATACAGGGAACACAAATTATAGTACATAATTCCATCTCGCCTTGGTGACTCAGAAACAGTTCGGCACCTTGTTTCGGGGCTGGTGTTATGAACATCTGTGAAGGTGGCTGAGTTCTGCGCTTGAGAAATTTGCTTTATCAGCAGCATTGGCTGATGTCGCGAGGAGACAGGGTTCTGTCTAAAACCCCAGTGTCAGCAGCGCGTCGCCTTAAAGTCTTACCCTTCGGTGGTCCAAACGCGGCAACTTCCAGTTATAAAAGCCGGAAGTCCTGGAGATGGAGTGTACAGTCGAGTGGCCAGTTCAATAACTGTATTACATGTTTTGAAGCCGCTACGAGAGGAGATCTTAGAAGTTCTCTTCCAGGAGAAGACCTGTCCTGGGTGGTGTGGATGGCACCCGCACTTACGCAGGGACATTCTGCAAACGCCCGTGCCTCTCCGATAGTTACGTTGTCCTTCTGGAGCCCAGGCAACGCTGCATGTCAGTCACATCTAAATACATCGCGTTAGAGATGCCTTTGTCTTTCCATTAGGCTCATGCTTGAGTTCGCGTTGCTTACCGGGAGACACACCGTGTGAGGAACTTCTGTGCGCATCCGAGTCTAGCTGTAGCCACAATCTCTTTTATGTGTTCATCGGTGGCTGTATCATCGTGACGCGTTCTCAATTAATACAACTTCAAAATGCGTTTTAATGTCAGTTATACAAATGTTGACTTATTGTACTTTATTTTTTTTAAATTTATTCTTGAGAGACAGAGAGAGAGAGAGGAAGAGGGAGAAGCAGGATCTCTGGAGCAGGGGGTCCCACACGCGGCTCGAGCCCAGGGCCCTGGGACCATGACCTGAGCCGAAGGCAGACGCTGAACGCACTGAGCACCCAGGCTCCCAACTTGTTCTTTAAATATGTTTTTAAAAATTGATTTTTCTCTATTTGTTTCTGTCAATGAGTTTAGGTTTGTTCTGTCAGATCATATGGGAAGTAGGAGCATCCCGCCGACTCCTGTTTGAACTTGAGACTGTCTCCTTACTTAGCCAGGACTTACTTTGGCATTTTCCCCGCCCGCAAGTGGCAGGTTTACT
This sequence comes from Mustela nigripes, assembly GCF_022355385.1. NCBI lineage: Eukaryota > Metazoa > Chordata > Mammalia > Carnivora > Mustelidae > Mustela > Mustela nigripes. Next base: position 213,777 of record NC_081563.1, read on the forward strand.
ACTATGGTCCTCCCTCCCTGGCACTTCATGGTTTTATGGCAGTTGTCAAAATAATCGTTTCCATCACATTTTGGATGCCAGAGCTGGTATTTTTCACTTTTGCTTGTGTCCAAGCCCCTCACTTCATTACTGATATCCAGGAGGCTCCCTTGGGCCTCACAGCTGGATGGTCTCGTGAGCCACAAGAATAGTTTAGTCTCCTGTTTTCCATGTCAGCATCTTTTTTCTTCGTTTTGTCTTTTTTTTTTTTTTTTAAAGTTTATGTGTTTATGAGAGAAAATGAGAGTGCGCACTGGGGAAGGGAGAGGGACTGGGAGGGAGACTCTCCGGCAGGCTTTGTTTCTCTTACTTAATCAGGTAGAATGTCCAGGACGAGGAAGTCAGTGACGAGTGGTCGAGAGCAGCAGACTCAGACCAGTTGCAGTTCCAGGTCTGCCGTTCATGTCTGAGGGACTTTCCCGGCGTCTTGTCCCTTGGAAGGTGTCTGTGCTGTGTTCAGTAAACTGGGGAAGGAAAATTGCCTTCATGGGCCAATGCGAGGGTTGGATATTATTTTTGTCATTACTTGGGTCAGAGGCCAAAATGTACATGTCGTCACAGTTATCGTTTATGCTAAATAATTCTGATAATATTGGGCATACTTGTTTCTTCTTGATTTTAAGAAAAAGAATTCTTCCTCATTCATTTTTAAGAGTGAATTCCTTGCATTAGTCTGACATTTAGGTTTTTGATGATGGTTTGCAACTGATTTTTTTAAATCCAATTTTTGTATAAACAGAAGATTTTTTTCCTCGTAAACACATGCTGGATTTTATTTTAAGATAGTTTTATGATCCCTATAAATAATATTTTTCTTTGACCAAGGGGCGTGATGAATTTTGATAATGCATATATTAATATTAAACTATCCTTGCATTTTTTTATATAAATGCTACCTGGTCAAAATGTGTAATTATATTAATATTCCTGGTTTTAGATTAGTCAGTACATAATATTTAGGGTTTATGTTTCTAGGATGGAAAATATAGTTCTTCATAACTGCATTTCTAATGCTGTGATTTTATATTCTTCTTTTATTTCTTAACACATTTGGAAAATAATTACTTTATTGCTTGTTTTTAAAGAATTGACATTTGAGTTATATAATTCGTTGTTTTTCTTCTAATTCTTCGTTTTTGTTTTATTGTTCAGACTTCTGTCCTTATTTTCCACAGAACTGGTCAATTGCTTGCCTGCTTTATTTCCACTTCCTAAAACTAATAATAAAACATTACTGACCAGTATTTTAGATGCTATTTATTGACCGTGAAATTTTATACTTCAGGCTATCTGTATTATAATCATTTTAGCCTGTGTTCCCCAATTGCCACATTCAATTTGACAACCTCCTACTCTTAAAACCTATGTTTAAAAACAGGAGTCACTTTATGGCACATTGTACTGGTCTGTCCTGTGGCCCTAACGAAATACCACGGGCTTGACGGCCCGTACACAGACTTGCGTGTTCTCTGGTCCCTGAGGCTGGGGGCCTGAGATCAGGGCATGGGCCGGGCCGGTTTCTGGTGAGCTCTGTGGTCCTCGCAGGCTCATTAGCTGTTGTCGTTGTGTCCTCCTGCGTCTGTCCCCTGAGAGTGCTTCCTGGGCTCTTCTTGTTCTCGTAAGGACACCAGTCCTCTGGGAGTAGGACCACACTCTGTGACCTCATCTGACTTTCATGAACGCCCACAAGGTCCTCTTCAGCTACAGTCATGTCTGGGGTTGGAGCATCAACCTATGGATTTGGAGGGAGCACAGTTTCACCCACAACATACGTCACTATACTTCACATTCTGTATTTTCTGACTGAAACATATCTTCAATATCTGAGTCTGTTTCTGTAATGAGATTTCTTTAGACATGTCTGTTTAACTGGTTTTACTACTTACTGGTATTTCCCCATTCTTGAGTTCTTTGCTTGGATTTCTGTCGTGCTGGATCGGAATTTCTCTCTAGGGAGATTTTCCAGAACGCCTTCACCAGCGGGGTTGTTTCGAACTCTGCTATTTCTGTTTGTTGGATCAAACACACCTTGATGATTAAAACGTCATGTAACCAGGTGGTGGGTATTAGAGAGGGCACGGATTGCATGGAGCACTGGGTGTGGTGAAAAAATAATGAATACTGTTTTTCTGAAAATAAATAAATTGAAAAAATTTCAAAAAAATGTCATGTAGTCACGTGTTCTCTTTCACACACTGACAGGTCTTATTCCATTATGTTTGGCATTTAATGTTGAAGAGGAAAACTAGATTTTGGTTGCTGAGTAGGCAAATTCCCTCTCAATAATTGCTAATATACTTAGGTTCTTCTTTTATTCTTATTCTTGTTTTATCTGTTGTCACTGTTGTTGATTTTTTCTTTTTTCTTTTCTTTTTTTTTTTTTTTTTGGTCTGGGATGGCTGTATCTGCTGCTTTTCAGCTCAGGAAAGTTGTCTTATATAATTTTTTTTCTATTATGCTTTTACATTCCTGCAAGCTTTCTTTGTATCACTAGAGATCTTTATAAAGTTCTTCTATTTTCTGTTCTCCACAAATATCCCCTTCACTCATGACTTTTTCTACTTCATATTCTAGAGCAGCTCCCAGTTTTGCCTTCACACCTCAGTGTGTTTATGAATGATTATTCAACACTTGCCAGCAGTTCCCTGCTCTGTTACCAAGACTCTTCTCTGCCCTTTTACAGAGCTTTTCCGTGACAATTGAACCTCCCTGGGGTAACCTACTGTGTCCTACCCTCATGGCTTTAACAACCAATTTCCTGAAAATGCCAAGTTTTGCTTGAGATGTCCGCTTCTGAATAGCCCAAGAACACCTGTGTGGACAGGGCAGCCGGCAGCATCTGGCCACCATGATGGCCCTGTGAATGTTCTAGAATGACAGACGGGCAGCAGTTTCTGGAGAGGACTGCATCTGCATTCCTGATCTGGGAGCAGATTTTCTAAGAGCTTCCAAAGGTCTTCTCTAGTGGACGGAGTCCTCAGTCATTTAAAGCCAAGCCTGGGCCACTTTTCCCTTGGGCTTCCTCTGCTGCACAGGAGGAAAAGATTCTGCACAGGTCCGGGTTATGTGTTAAGTCTGTCTCAGCCTCAGAGGCTGTGTGTTTTCAGCTGCTTCTCTTCAGGCCTGGTGGGGAGAAGGGGGTGATGTGGGAGCTGCCTTCAGATTCGCCCCGAAATTTCCCATCCTGCCTCTGCTCACCGTGTCTCTGCACACCCCTCTTAACTTGCTGAGGGGCAGGACAACTTGGAGGAGGGGGAGGAGGACGTTCTGTCAAAACTGTGTTTCTATTTAGCACAGTGTGCTGCTCCGCGATGACTTGCCAAGTCTCAGTGTATGTGACTGAACTTAAACCCTTTAAATATTTTAGTGCGTAGAGACTTTTGTGTGTCAGAACAGGGACATTTTTAATTTCCAAAGGATATGAAAAAGACTTTTGCTACATTCCACTAAAATTTTAGGAGTGTACACAAAGTGCTTTCGTTGTTCTGATTTTAGAAGTCTATAATTTGGGTTTATTTAATAACCCAGAAAGATCATGTGAATTTCCATAGATTATGCAAATAACTGTAACGGTGTGCCCGTTGGTAAATATAGCAACATCTCTGGACATTTACTGAAATCTTAGACACAGGCTGCTTTATTCACATGGGTGTCGTTCAGTTCTGGGCAGGGTCAGATCCGGGAGAAGTTCGCGGACCGTCTGGGACGGTGAATGGTCTTTTTACTGTTCCGACAGCGATATATCACGCTCACTTCTGTGGGTTCACGGGAGGGTCAGGGGGCTTCCTTCCAATGCTCTGGGTCCTGTGGACGTCCCGTGTACACTGGGGGTTCCCACCCATGGGTGATCTTTGCGCTGACAATCCGGCTGTCACACCTCGGGGAGGGTGCTGTCATCTGGCAGGTGGAGGGCCGGCTGCCACCAACACCCCATAGTGCACACGACTGCCCCCCAGTAAAGAACTAGCTTGTCCTAAATGTCAGCCATGCCAGGCTCAGCAGCTGAGACACGTGCTGTGGAGGTGCAACGTGGCTCTTCCTGTCTTTGACGATGTCGGTTGTCTGTCATTTCACAGCACAATTGATGTCTTTGAATTCATCCTTCATATGGCTAAAAAGCTTCAGAACGCCTGAAGACCATTTCATTTTTTAAAGTACATATATATATATATATATATATATATATATATATGTATATTTTTTGCCTACAAATGCTCAAAGCACATATAATAAAAGTGCTTTAGTTGTTCCAAAAAAGAATGCTGTACTTGTTCCAAAATCTAAATACTGCACTTGAAAGAGATTTTAAATCCATATGGTGCACACGGGAAGGCTCTTTCATGAGCACTTGCTGGCTTGGGACATTACCAGTGTCATATTTCAAATGACAATATTCCCGAGAATCTTAAAGAATAGTATAATTAGAATCATAGAAATTTTGAGCTGGAATGAGTTTTAGGGACCGTCCAAATTTTGAGATGTTCAACCAGACTGTCTCCAACACTTTAGATGTGACAGCCGAGTCCCAGGGAGGGGAGCCCTACCAACCCCTGGATGCAGAGCCATCTCCCTGGGTCCTGGGCCAACTGGTCACCTTCATCTACAGTGAGTGATTTCCTCTGCTCAGTGTTTGGTGGGACAAACACTTAATGAAGCGGCCTCATTTCTACCCCTTTCTAAAATGGTACACATTATCTTTCTACATAATATCTCCAGCATTAATATAAAAGAGTGACTGTTGAGAAGATATAATGTCCCAGCAGATGCAATAAAATTTGAAGCATGGCTCACTACTGTGATGGTTTACGTAAGGTCCCTAAACCTGTCCCTGATGTTGCCCGAAGCCAGTGTCACACTCAGCAGGCTCTGTGCTCGAGGGAGCAACTGTGGGACGAGAAGCACTTTCCCAGGTAGCGCCTGGGGCGCTGATTTGATTGAAGGTCTGCTTTTGGCTCAGGTCATGATTCTAGGGTCCTGGGATCGAATCTGACATTGGGCTCCCTACTCTGTGGGGAGCCTGCTTCTCCCTCTGCGTGCTGCTCCCTTGGCTTGTGCTTTTACTTTCTCTCTGAGAAATAAATAAATAAAATCTTTAGAAGAAGAAGGGGGGGGAGGGGGAGGAGGAGGAGGAGGAAGGGAAGAAGGTTACTTTCCTGACCTGGTGGGGCTCACAGTTCGGTGTTCTGTGATGCACGGAGTAAAAATCATCATCTCATGGACACCTATGCTGAGTATTTCAATGGCCCTTCATTATATTGATTTATCTCACGATTGCGTGTGTCTGCACATGTTATCAAATTCTGTGATTGTTCTAGATTATCTGGGTATCCTGGGCAGTGGCAGGTGCTGTACATACACTTGGAAGACATCAGAGTTTGGCGTGTGGTCCTCAGGCATTGACGACTCATGGTAGACAAAGATACTGAAGAAGAAGAAGGCAGAGGTCAATATATAATGACGGGTCATGATAAAGTGACAGGAAACATCCCAGGAGCTAGTGGAGGCACTCACGGCTGACCAGTTGGCTGAGGGGTCAAGGAGGCCTTCTGAGGAAGCCACCCGAAGGGTGAGTACAGGGGATTAGGGGATTAGGGGAGAGTGGGTCAAGGGCCACTCCAGGCAGGAGGAATAGTAGGGTCTGCTGGATTTGCTGCTAGGAAGTAGAAGGTATTCCTTCACGCTGCCATCAGTGAACACACTGACTTAACCAACTTCCTGAAACACTCCCAGTCTCCCCACAGGGCGGGCTGATTAGTGTGGTGTAGCGATAAGAAGGAACAGTTTTATTTGGGGTCAGCTGACCTGGGCTCCAAGCCTGTCTGTGATTTGTTACCAGAGGGACCATGGGTGTGATTGTCCTCTTGGGCTCTTAGCGTGAGCCATGCCAGACGTTGGAATGCCCATCCTCCTCATGTCCCCGGCTCAGCTCCTCCCCAATTTCAATCTTCCCTCAAAGCCGTCTTCCCCTAGGCTCAGCCCTTGTACTTTGAACTGCAGCCCTTCCTTACCCCAGTAAACCCTCTACCCTTCCCTTAGTTTACTTTCTGTAGCATACCAATTACCTGTGATTCTACACATTTTCTTTGTCTCTTCTACTAGAATTAACCTTTGTGAAACCAGGAGTTTTCATTTTTTTAAAAAAAATTCACTGTTAAAGCCAGTGCTTAGAAAAGTAGGTGACATATCAGACATAGAACAGATACTTATTAAAAGCATGAATCTCACAGGCCTCTTCAGAATCTTAGAGAGAAAGCATGCAAAGACGTTAATATACTATCTGGCATAGAGTAAGCGCACAAAAATGGCAAACATTTTCATATTTTAATATAAAAATTAGTGTTTAAATAGAAAAAATGCTTAAAATGCTTCCTTTTAAGATCTATTCTTTTCTTTTCTTTTCTTTTTTTAAGTGAGCACTTTCTGGACAACCTCTTCAACAAATTGTGTTGGGAAAACTGGATATCCACATGCAAAAGAATTATGTTGGATCCTTACCTCACACCATATACAAACATGAACTCAAAATGGATCAGAAATCTATCAAATTTAGTCAAAGATTAATTTAGTCAAAAATTAACTAAAGAGACATAAGTGTAATAACTATAAATCTCAGAATAAAACAGAGGGGAAGCTTCATGCTATTGTATTTTCAATGATTTCTTGGATATTATACCAAAAGCAGAGGCAGAAAAAGGAAAATAGATAAATTAAAAACTTTGGTGCATCAAAGGGCACTACCAACAGGATGAGAAGGCGACCCATACGACGGGAGAAAATATTTGAAAATCATATACCTGATGAGAGAATTCCTACAGCTCAAAAACAGTCATAAAACCAAACCAACCTATTAAAAAAAGGACTTGAGTAGATGTTCCTCCAAAGAAACTGTGCAGATAGCCAATAAACATACGAAAATATTCTCAGTATGATAACTGTTAGGGAAATTTTTTTTTTAAGATTTTATTTATTTGTCAGAGAGAGAGGGGGGGGGGAGAGTGAGCACAGGCCTACAGAGCTGCAGGCAGAGGCAGAGGGAGAAGCAAGCTCCCCGCCGAGCAAGGAGCCCGATGTGGGACTCGATCCCAGGATGCTGGGATCATGACCTGAGCTGAAGGCAGCTGCTTAACCCACTGAGCCACCCAGGCGTCCCTGTTAGGGAAATTTAAATCAAAGCCACAGTGAGGTACCCCCACACCCATTAGGACGGCTCTCACTAAACAAAGAGAAAGTAACGCTTGCTGACAAGGGTGAAGAGAAATCAGAGCCCTTGTGCTATGGCCGGGATGGAAAATGGAAAACAGCATGGGGTCTCCTCAGAAAATTAGATGCAGAATCACCCTGAGACCCAGTCCTTGTGACTCTGGGCACACCCCTGAAGGAACGGAGTTGGAGACTCAGCCCCTGCACACCGTGCTCACGGCAGTGTCGCTCCACAGCGGTAATGTGGCAGTGGCGCAAACGTTCATCAGCTCGTGGACGGGTGACGCAGTGTGACACGGAAGTGCAGTGGGTTAGCGCTGACTCCGGCTTCCACACGGGCAGACCTCGAGGACGGTACCCAGTCCCAGGAGGACACACTGCACAATTCCACTGAACGGAGGTGCCCAGGAGTCCAATGCATAGAGACAGAAGGTACAAAGCCATGGGAGCCGGGAGGGAGAAGCATGAGGTCACGGTTTAACGCCCAGAGTTTCACTTTGGGGACATGAGAAAGTTCTGGGCGGCGCAAGGACAGTAAAAATGATGACCTTGTGGCAGACACCATCAGTAATTCTGAAGATCCTTCAACATTGCATAATGTATATGATTTGCATGTTCCCGGTATGGGAACATGAGGTTGTGACATCAGGCATTTCGGCAACTTTTTCCTTATGGTTGCCTCCTGTATTCATTTTCCTATAAAATAATCCAAAGCATTAGAAAATCTGCCACTTTGGAGGAATCAACTTCAGACCCTCTTACCACAGACGATTGGATACACTAGTGGGAGTCAAGACAGAGGGAAGCAGTTTCACCTCTACCAGGTGCCGGTTCAGGCTGTGTTGTTGAATTCTCATGGTCGTGTGGCAGTGCTACTTTGCCAAGTGTGAGAGAACCAGAGATCACGAAAGCTGAGTGTATTTGCCGAGCCTGAGACACGCAGGCATGCTGGAGACTTGTTGTTTATGAACTTTGGGGATATTAACTTTTTATCACCTTCATATTCAGATGTCGACGTCTGCTCATTCATGACCCTTTCTTTTTCACTGACTCGATCATCCGAATGTAGCGCACGGCTCACCCGCCAGGCTCCAGGGATCCAGCACAAAGCGTCCCCTCGAGCTGTTGGAGCTGAGGCCCTGAGGCAGGTGACTCCTTCCGACAGCATAGCCGCCATCGGGGGGGGACACTCTGCTTCAGTTTCTCAATCATGGCTTTTGTTGGACAAAATTCATTGATGTTCCTGGCTGAGAGTGTCGTCTGCTGAATGAATTCCTAATCTACCTTAGTTGGTTATTTTATGATTTCATGTTTTTCCCCTTAAGGGAACGAAGAGAGAAACTTCTGTCCCGACCACACTGTTGAACGTCCGTGTCTGTGGTGCCAGTGCTGCCGGGATCCAGACCCGGTTCTGGAAGCTTCCCTGTGGCCGGGAGCGCAGGGCAGGGCTCCGGCGTTGCAGCAGCCGGGCTGAGTCTCTGCTCACCTGGGCGGTCGCCTGCGGGCTTGCAGCTGTGAGCGCGGACACAAGCAACAGCTTCTCAGAACAGGGACCCGGTGGCCCACTTGCCCCCAACGGGGGAGCCACATCCGGCAGGGGCCATGGGCCCGGGAACTGGCTGAGCCACCGAAGCTCTCTTGGAGCCTCAGGGATGGGAGGGCCTGGCCCAGAGGGGCGCCATGAAGTCAGGGAACGCCTCAGAGCGGACAGACGGTGCAACGGTGTCACTCACTGAACGGCCCTGAGTACGGAGCGTGGTTCCCATGCCACGGCTTGTGTGGCCGTGTGGAGAAGGCCCTGGTGGCCAGTGTGCTCACGGCAGTTCTGTGGGTCTTTTCACATTTGGAGCTTTGAAGTGGCTCCGAGGATAGCCGGGCTTGTGGCGCCCACTGGATAAAACCACGGCCCGAAGCCAGGGTCAGGACGTCTCCAAGGTCACCCGGGCGGCTCGTGGCAGGTGCAAACGCAGCTGTGGGACCCATGGCTAAGGGCCATCGCCGCGAGGACATTGCCGCGAAGCTTGTTTGAGCTCTGATCGATAAGACTGTGATCTTAAGTCGTTGGGGACAGCACAAAAACAGGAAGCGAGGACCCTGCGTCTACAGGGAGAGACGACATGAGATTCTCCTACGGGGTCTTCAGCAGCATCTTAGTCACCGCCCAGCGTGCTGAAGCCCCGAGGAGTCCAGAGGGGCCCGGGGTCTCGTGAAGTGTGCGGGGCTTGTCCTCGAGCAGAGGTGAGGGGTGACCCCAGACGCCAGCGGCGAGGACGTCTAGGCAGAGAGGGGCCTGCTGGGGGGCTGGGCGGAACCTGGGCCCCTCACTCCCTCACAGAGCTCACTGTATTTTCCTGCTTTTTACAATTTCTGGTATGTAGGAAAGAAGGAATGTTCACACTCAGTCGGCGTGTCCCTGTGTAAAGGGGTCAGTACACGGCCCGGCAGCGGAGCTCGTGCTCCTATCAGAGGGGCTGCAAATGCAGATCGCAGGAGTCAAGGCGACACTCACCTGCACTCAGTGATCGGGAAGGGAGACGGGCCGTGAGAGACGCGGAGCTGCAGGAGCCGCCGAGGCCGCTGGGGGGGCAGGGGCAGCGGGGGACGGGCACGAAGGGGCTCAGGATGCGACGGACACGGGTGTTCCACGCAGCCGAGTCAGGGAAACAAGGGTGCGCTGTGCCGGCTCATTAGATCCGGATGGAGAACAGTTATCAGACCCAAGTCATCCCTGAGACTCATTATAATCCTTTCAACAAATAAATGCTGTGTTTGTTCTAAAAAGATAATTTGTCCCCAATAGCTGAGTCAAAGTGAGAGTCTAAGAAGATGCCATCAGCGGCCTCAGAATCCGGGTCCGCTCAGCCACGCTGTCCTCCACACGCTGTCGAGGAACCCGGCCCCACAGACAGTCGAGGAACCCGGCCCCTGCGAGAAGAGCAGATCTGCCAGAGCAGATCGGCCCACAGGCCCAGGCAGGCTCTAAAGACGGGACTTGTCTGGCCTGCCAGGAGCACGGGGGGCGGGGGGGGACAGAGCTGGCGGCGGACGGACACGCACATCCTTCCTGGAGTCCCTCACACTCTGCCCGCCACCGTCTCAGGGGCTCTGAGTTGGGAGACTTCTGCCCACAGCATTCCATCCGAGGGAAAAACCCGGGAAACGGGCGACGTACACCGGCTCCCATGAACCCGATTCGCGCGAAACTAGGCGAGGGGTCAGGGCTTGACTGGGGGTTGGTCCGGCTCACAAGAGGAAGGATCTCAACAGCCCGATGTCTGGTCCCCGCAAGGGAACAAGTGTGCGTCTGCTTGGCGGTGCCCCTTGTGTGCACTACTCCGACGGAAGGCACAGACGCACAGACGCGCAGACGCGCAGACGCCAGCTCGTTACCTCTTCCCTTCCCTTTCCTGTTCTCCCTGCTTGGTCGGTGCTGGTCGCCACTGCCTTTTGTTGCAGGTGGGAGCTGGGAGCGGTAGTCTCGTGAGTGCCCTGAGTCCCGACAGGAAGAAAGGTGAGCCAATCGGTGCATAGCATTCTAGTGGCCTCACTGCCCAGGGCTTGGGGCCCCTTTCCCCAGCGCAGCCACTGTCCAAGGCCTCCACAAGGCAGAAGAGACACTCCAGAGTGCAAACGCTGTAATTTCTCACAGAGCCCGGCTGTGCCCTTGGGGTCAATCTGGCTTGCGGACACATTTGGCTTGGCCCTCACAGCATGAAAAACTCAGCTAACAGTAACGTTTACATAAAAAGCTCCGTCACCAGCTTGCTCTGCAAGAAGAAGGTCTTGCCATGCTGGACCTCCGGCGGCCCTGGCATCCAAGAGCCGGCCCCGAGAGCTGGTGCCTCTCAGTCGTGTCTCTGCAGCCGCGGGCACCCTGTGTCAGCCAGGACACTCGACTCTCCCACCGGGACTGCAGTGTGCCCGCCGACCAGTGCAGACCCTGCCGTCCAGAGAGCTCCCATCTGTGGAGGGGACGCACGCGTTCGGCATGCGTATGCATGTGCCTTCCCATGCTGAGATTTTATTTTTCTTCTGGGTTGACCGTGATGACTGTGGGGACGTGGGAAGAGTGGTTGTGTGGGCAGCCCAGCCCCCACCGCCGGCCCTCTGCACGGCTACTCCTCTGTTCCGTCCGCAAGGTCAGTCACAGGATGAAGATGATGACACGACAAGGCAAAGGAGCATTGGGTTAGAGAAAAAGCAGCATGACACGTGATTGAAGACACAAGGGAGCAAGTTACTTTAAAGATCAGTGTGTTAACATAACTCTCAAAAATAAAAATAAGAATTGATAGTAATGAAAAGTAGACATTTAGTGATTCATATAAACAACATCAAATGTGAAAACAGAAACAGACTCACAGGAATTTATTTAACAATAAAAATGCTGAAGTGATGTCAAAAACACAGACTTGAACGTTCTGGAATTCGTAATTTGGGCATCCAAGACGGTCCGTGATCCGCAGTGCCCTGTGGTCCAACCCCGTGTGTGTCCTTTCCTCTGGCGTTGCCCCTGGACAGAGGGCAAAGGGGCCCTTCCGGCACCTGTTCCCTCCACCCGCTCCCGCTTCCCTCTGCACGTCCACCTGCCTCTGGGCCGGCCCCGTGCCCCATCCCCTGCACCAGGATGGGCTCTAGGCTCTGCAGCCAGTGGAGGCTCTTGGAGAACCTTGAGTGTGGCGTCCACCAGACTCACACTTCCCCATTCCTCATGCTGGCTGACTCTCCTCACGTGAGGATGCACCGAAATACCTTCTTCCCATTAGAAAGGTCACTTGGGTCCAGGCGCTCCTGCAAGAGCAAACCAACGGCGACTTGTAACCAAGCGTCACTCCTTCACAGAGGAGAGCCAGAAGAGGACGGTCACAGGCCGCCAGCCGGGACCCACGCTGTGTTCAGTCTCTCTGCTCCACGTTCTCCCTGAAGAACCCATCCTCAAGGTCACAAGATGGCTGCTAACCCTGGCCATTGCGTCTGCCTCCAGTCAGGAGGAAGGAAGAAGGGGGGGCTGGTGACTGGGCTTTATTTAGCTTCCCATCTTCTTTCAAGAAGCCTTGCTGGTGTTCCCTCCCAAATCCTTCTGTCTGAGGCCTCACTGACCAGAGACTGACATGGTCGCCGTCTTGGATGCAAGGGAGGCTGGGGATGCATTCCCAACAGCGCAGGTGATTCTAACAAGGCTGAGGCAGGCGGTTCTAGGCCGGGCGGGGAGCGGTCACCACCATGGAGGTTATATTATTATTATTACTTTTTGCCAGAAGAAGTTCCTCTGCGTTTCCTCTCTGTCACTACGTCTACCCCCGTTCCTATGCTGAGGAGCTTTTCCAGCTCTGACTTCCTTTAGGCTCAGCCTGGAGAGGAGTCTGTGCTGCCCGAGGTGTGCGTCCTCCGGAAGCCCCACCAGCAGGCTTGCTGGGCGCCCGAGTATCCCGTGCCGTGCCCGTCTGCAGAGGCTGGTGAGCTACCGGGCCCGTCAGGGCGGCGTCTGGGGTGCATGCTCCCAGCGGGCGATGCCGGGTTCGTACATGACCCAGTGGCCCCAGGAGATAAGTGGAGCTTTTCACACAGGATGAACTCTGTGGGGCAATGATTGTTCTCACGCATGCAGTTAACCCTTGGCGGATGAACGTGGCTCACACGCACGACTGCAGATTCAACGAGGGCCACGGAAACTGCACGTGAGAACGCGCTTCCCAAGAGCCTCAGGTTTTCCATCCGTCAGGGAGCGTCGCCAGCACTCGAAGCCTGTCTGCTTCGGCTTCTTCAGAATACTCTGGGCACAAACCCGACTGTTCCCCTCAGCGTCCTCGGGCGACTGCTGTCGGAGGGCCCCATGCGAGGTGTCTTCCCTGCGAATTCAGACCTCCGCATGGCTGGCGGTGACACGATTCGTTTTCAGAGTCACCAGCTGGGTCGACTATCTGTGTTTGGGTTTGACTCTTCTCTTAAAAGTTGTACGCATTAAATACAGAATAATGTGCAGTTCCAGCTCGGTGGAAAGAAGGCGGCTTTGGCATTGCGTAGACGTGGGTTCAAGTCCGGGCCTTGCCCCTTCCTGGCTTCATCACGTTGGATGAGTTGCTTGACTTCTTCTTGCTGGTCTCCTCCCGGAGAAGTCTGGGGAACTGGGGTGGGGGTGACCAGGAGAGTGTCTTCCCCCAGCGAGACCTGGAGCAGTGTGGAGAGAACTTTCCAGAGTCAGTGTTGAGCATCTGGCCTAGCAGTTACCAGGGCGTGGACAACGTCCACATCCAGCCCGTTAGCCGGCTTGCGTGTGTGTGTGCACGGCATTAAGTCTGACTTTTTTTTTTTTTAAACAAATAGCTGATTTGCTTTATTACTCATTTCCCACAGCGACTAACACTGAATTGTGCGGATGTCTGCAAAACCCAAGGCTCCCCACCCAGGCCTCCTCTTACCTGGGCTCATTATTCTTATGTTCCTGGTGCATTAGGGACACTCTCAGCTAAATGAAGCAGGTGCAGTTCCAGAATTAACCCCAGAGGCCCACAGCCAGCACCGACGCGGAAGACGAGAAATTCAGGTGCGGACAGGAGTGGGCTGAGGACAGGATCGAGGGTCAGGGCCCAGGAGAGACCCTCTTAGAGCGCGAACCTCACTGAGTCAGGTTTCAGTTACTCTGGGTTTAGTGATTACCTCTTTTTAAAGTGTTGACAAAGAAAATAAACACCGTACTTACATAAGAGGAGCAAACGTGTGTGCTTAAAACATCGACTAGAGGCAGAGACATGTTTCATGTGGAAGATGAGGCACGTGGTTGAGCCTCTGATGCTTCTGAACCCAAGAAAACCAGATTTGGAAGAAGTGCATAAACCTAAAACCAAAACCGTCAGAGGTGACAACGGCCCAGGGAGTGTTAACAGAAGCTTCGGCTTGTGGGGACAGTGGTGTCTGAGAAGGGCTAGAGACAGGTGACCACAGGCTGGGAAGCGAGGCAGGGGTCAAGGCAGTGGGGTCGTGGGGGCTCAGCGGTGGGGGCATTGGGTCCCTATGAAGCCGGGAGGACAGGCGAGCTGAGTGTCTCGGTCGTTGGCAGATAATCCTCAGAGCCCTGCAGGGCCCCAAGCCAAGGGGCCAAAAACAACCTTCTACCCTCCTCCAAGGAGCCCAAGGCCACTCTCTGGGGCAGCCAAATGTCTTATGGGCGTGGAGCCCCCAGGACACACAAGGGCAGGGATGCCTTGGAGGAAACGGAAGAAGCAAGATCTATGGATCCTCCTCATGTCCCCCGAGGACGCGTGTTGTCAGTTTTCCATCTGGGCAGGAAGTCCCAGGATGGCTTTTCCAAAAACGAAGCACCTTGAGATGGTCGGTGTCGTCTACCTAACCATCTGGCTCCTTGTCACTCTTCGTTTTATACTACGATTTTACAAGCGACACATAGAATTTTCAAGAAGCTTGATTTTTTTTCAAAAGGTTTTATTTATTTATTTGACACAGAGAGAGATCACAAGTAGGCAGAGAGAGAGGGGGGAGGAGGAAGCAGGCTCCCCATGGAGCAGAGAGCCCGATGCGGGGCTCGATCCCAGGACCCTGGGATCATGACCTGAGCTGAAGGCAGAGGCTTTAACCCATGGAGCCACCCAGGTGCCCCAAGAAGCTTGATTTTTAAATAACAGCAGTTTCCCAAAGGAGATGGGACACCCAAAACAGAAAGATGGAGTAAAAGACAGAACACACACAGAGAAAGAAAGATAATGAACATGGAGAAGACTGAGCTGCAGAAGGCAGAAGGCAAGCTGTGCTCGCCGGCTGCGGGCCGCTCCGTCTCTGGGCGCTGGCGGCTCTGACCCTGACTTGTGTCCGAGGCTCGCATGACACCTCGTTGCTGTTGCTGGAAACGCAGATCTCCGTGCTGCTGTCAGGTCAGCTGTCTGCTCTCATGTTGGACTTGGAGAGACACAAAGACTCCGCCACTATTGCAGGCATTTCCCCAGAACCCTCAGGTCAAAAGAAACTTTAAAACAAACAAAATAAAACTATAATCACTATCATTGTGGAGGCTGAGAAAATTCAGGCCATCCCACTTCAAGTTTAGCTGATGTGGGAAACAGAGGCAGAAGAAAATCATTAAAATTCCTCACTTACTGACAAGCCCTTGAATCAGAGTGGCTCTCCCCTGGGGACTCAACTGCCCTCACCTTGAGATAGGTTGTCTAAGGACAACCCTAGCCTGACCGACCCCCACCCCGACAGGTCTGACCAGGATCCTGTAAGGCTACTTTAACAATTCCTTTATCTCTAAACCTCCAAGATAGGGTTGAGAATCATTCCCAAGCATATGGCCCACTGATACACATCTAAAGGGTCTCATGAGAAGATTTTATTATTGGTAATGAATAACCTTTTCCCCAGACAACAGCTAGCCCCTCAACGTCCAGGAGACCTCGCTTCCAAAGATCCTTGGAGACTTACATCACCCATAACCCCCTTTGTCCTCACCCACCGCCCAGGGCACCCCGACGCTGCCTTTAAAAACTCTGACTGTAATCTGGTTCGGGGCCCAAGTCCCTACTCTGCTGTGTCGGGTACACTTGGGCCTGGGCTTAAGCTTGTCAAATAAACCCTTGTGTGACTGCATTGGAGTTGGCTCCTTGGTGGTCTCTCGGACGCAGAACCTCGAGCACAACATCATCCGAGAGATAAGAGAATTCGTTGTCTTCAGAGGGAAAAGAGGCTGTAATAAGGGAGTTCCTCAGAGGACACCTCTGAGCCTCGAAACAAAGAAGTCGGCAGAAATAAGAGTAATATAGAAGCGATGCATTGGAAATGGAAGAAATTTCCCAGAAAGTGGAAAAAAGAACAGGGACTTAGAAAATCAGTAAAAACAAGCACGATATTGAGATGCTCTCATTGCATCTCCTTGAAATTCACACTGGAACCCGAATGCCGGCACATCTGTGTTTGGAGGTAACTTTGGGGACCTGCTGCACGGGGGTCCCCGTGATGGGACAGTTCTGGGGAGAGGGTCGGTGTGGGTGCTCTGTTTGGGCCTCCGCCACAGGAAGACACCCGACACCGGTCTGCAAAGCAGAGAGTTCTTGTGGACCCCGCGGGGCCCCCCAGACTCAGACTTGGAGCCCCCAGAGCTGCCAGGGGGAATGTCAGTCGTGCAGGCCTCCAGGGGCGGTCATTAGTTACAGTGGCCCCAGGGGACGAACACAGGCTCTTTCCGAAGTGGCAGCATCCGACAAATAGACGCTCAAAAATAGCAAACAGAAACGAAGCATGGAGGCAGGACTTCCACGGTGGAGCATCTGCTGGGCTTTCCCGTAAAGAACCGGACGCGTCTCCACACCCGGCCTCTTCACAGCAAGACCGCGAGAAACAACCCTGAAATGTCTTAAAAATACCGGGTGAAATACAACAAGAAAGAGCTAAAATGTGGAAAGCGGGTCCTTCTGGAAGGGGGATCACCAGGACGGGCAGTGGGGGTTTGGAGCGGTGCGGGTTTTCCGTGGGAGCCCTGCACTCACGGACTCCTCCTGCGGGCCACGCTTACACATGAGCACGGAACTCGCAGATGGCACATTGTTAAGGACGTCTTTGAGGTTCTTCCCAGATGGCTCGTCTCCGCGCCGTCCGCTCTCACGCCGCTCCTTCTGGCCCCAGCGTTGGCCTGGCTGCGGCTGGCGGTCGGCCAGGGACCCCCGTCGTCCGCACGTGCGAAGAGCCGAGCACAGGCCGAGGTCGACGGGTGCGCCAGGCGTCCCTCCAGATGTGCCCCCCAACCCTGCGGGGACCCGTCTGGTAGATTCAACGTCTCCTGGGTACTTTTGCTGTCGCCCTTGGGGTCTCTGTCCTCATGCAGACCACAGCCGGGGGCTCGGGGGTAACAGTCGCCTCAGACTCTTGACCAGGGAACTGGGCAGGAAGTGTGCGGTGGCGAGCACCAAGGGCCCCCATCTCGTCGTTGAGCAAAGCCACCTTCCAAGAGCCAGCTGGGGTCTCCAACAGGCACTGCATGCACGGAGCCTTCATTCTGCTCCTGGTTGGGCAGCTCGGATTGGGAGCGCAGTCGCTAGGACATGGGGAGATCGTGCCCTCCTGCCAACCCGGCCTTTCCCTGTGGGACGTTGGACTTCCTGCTCTGTGGGTGTCAGGCTTGTCCTCTTGGCTTCTAAACAGAATCAAGAGTCAGCTCATGACCCACCGTCTCCTGCTCCCAGCCCGTCAAAGCAGCAATGTCCCCTCTGCGTTCTGAGCAAAGGCAGCGCGAGCAGAGCCCCGGCCAGCCTGTGACCCAAGTAGGGTGACAGGAAAGAAGCCGGCGGACGCGGCATCAGGCGGGGCCCCCAGGCCTGAGGTCCCCTGCGCGTCAGAGTCATCCATACCTAGGATCTGAGCCTTCATTAATGCAACGAGAAAGCCCCCCCCGGAGGTTAACACACTCTGGTTCATGCTTGAAAATCCTCTGGCTGAGCGTGGGGATGCGGTTGGGACGGAGGACGCCGTGGACGTAGCGTCTGTTTCCGGAAGTTACTGAGGAAACAGGCATGAGAGGACAGTGGGGGCAAGGGAAGGATGTGCGGCGCGTCTCGTGGAACACCGGCCAGTGATGGATTCGGTGGAAGGAAGGGGCACCCACCTGGGAAGCGGGGAGCTGGGGATCAGTAGAAGGGCAGTGGGGATCCAGAGACGAGGGACAGGGCCTGAGCTCCCGCGTGAGCGGTCGGGGCGGGCTGGACGGGACGTGTCCAAGCTGGGGTCTCGGGGATCTTGCTCTACCTCCTTCGGAAAACTTCTGTGCTAGCCAGGAAGCGCTGTCTGCAAAGTCACTCGATGTTGTCTGAGATCCCACGGAAGCCGGTGCCCAGGTAGGTATCCTAGCAACACTTGCTTGGTGGGTTTTTATTGTTCCTGTACTGAAGAGCAGCAACGAGCTCTGCTCTCCTAAGCTAGACAGTAAGTACGGCCGCCACGCTCGTGTCTGCAGTTCTGACAAGTGACAAATAGGCCCTTTTCTTCCAACCACGCAGCAGACCAGGAACGTCAACGACAGCCCTCAATTCTCAGTGAACTTTGGGTCAGAATGACGGTGGACGTTGTGGCCTCCAGGCTGCTCTGCGTCGTCAGAGGGCAGTGCCCCCTGCTAAGGGTGCGCCCAGAGAGGTGCAACACGTGCGGGTGGCGGAGGGCGGCGGAAGTGTGGCGGTCCTGGGAGGGGCTTTCCTCCCCTGTGCCCAGAGCTGCCACCGTCAGAGCCCGCAAGCACAGCACAGTCCAGAGCCAGACCAGCCCGACTTCATTAAACAGGTCCTTGCTTCGGCAACGTACTCACCAAAACCGGAAGGACAGAAGGTCGGCCTGGCCCCTGGGCACAGATGACAAGCCAAATGCTCAAACAAAACAAGGTACGCCACTTAGAGCTCCTGGCCTGTCACTTTTCCAGAATCTCTGGACGCGACCGTACGTGAACGTGAGGTGAGAAGCTGGAGACAGGGCTTGGGCCTCAACAAGGAAAAAGCAGGACAGAGACAAGTCACCTGGGAGAGCACCAAGAAATATGTGGTGTGAGACCCTGATGCACGACCTCCCAATATGTCCTTGTCTAGGGTCACTTAGCCGGCGCACAAGCAGCGTCCTGTCCGTGCACACTCGGCCCCCAGCTGCCCTCATCAGACTTCCTCTGTCCACATGCTCTCCAGCTTGGGGATGCTGTCCTCCAGCTGGTGACCTGAAACCACCCTCCCCTCCCTCTGGGAAATAGTGTCCTTTAAATGCCTAACCCCATCTTGCGTGCTGTTCTGAGCCTCACGCCCGAGCTGCCCAGGATTCCGAGTTCCCGAATATTCCTTTCTCTCAAGGGTCGCTGCCCACAGTCACTCCCTGGGAATTCCTGCTTCTGGTAGCGTAGCTGCCTTTTATGCTGCAGACTTTTCTCCTCCAGGACGTGGGCTCTGAGCGAGATGCGTACTTCGGTGACAAGCTTCGGAGCCAGGAGAACAGAAAAGTTTTCCTTCTAAAGTGTCGCTGTTCTCAATCTGGGCGGTCAGAAGTCCCCGGGCTCAGCTGGCTCCCCTCAGGGTCGGCTCCCCCCGCGCCTCCCCACACGCGGGCATCGGGGCAGGTTGCAAGACCAGTCACTCTGCAAAGCAAAGTGTCGCTGCAGGACGAGGAAAGGCCCCGTCTCTGTCCGGACGCCCGGGGATGAGCCGGTGCTGCCATCTCTGAGATCAGCCACCTCCCTGACATCCACGGCCACCAGCGTTTCTTTGCACAGATAACTATTCTGCTCGCTGTGCTTGGAGGTTTGCTTTAGTTATAAAACCCTAACAAACCCAACTGTTGTGTTTTCCACATGGTGGAGGGCCACACACTCACTAAAGCCCGAAGCCGAATCTGTTTCCTGTGGATTCTAGCCAGCGTTATGCTGCGCTGTTGTCCAAAAGTGCAGTTTTGAAAGACGAGGTTAGATTGGTCCGTGCTGTTTGGCTGAGAGCTCGTTAAGTGAGGTTTCCACAGTCATCTCAGACCAACCAAACTTTATTACGCCAAACTATTTTTAGGTACATCTATGAAATCTCTCCAATTTATTTCATATCCTAAAATCTTGGGGCTCTGAAATTTTGTTTTATTTTCCCTTCTTAAAATTCCCTCGCCCCCTCGGTATGATTCAAAGGAAAGCATATTTTTGTTTCCTATGTGACTGAGGACAGCGGAAATTCAGGATGTGCTCGGAGCTTTCGCGTGGGTTACAGCAGGAGAGTCCGCACGGCCCCGTCCTATGCCGCCGCCCGAGGAAGAGACCGCGGCAGCGGTGGCGTCTGTGGCCGCAGCTTCGCTGTCCGGCATCCACCCCCCCACCTGCGGCTGAGCCTCTGCAGAACGTTTTCTCGGAGGACAAACGACATTCAGGGTCTTGGCCTTCAGGGTGTCGTCGGAGGCTCCTCCGACCTCCCACAAACCTCATCTCGGGGCCGATCGGTAACAGTCCTGGAGCGGCGCTTCAGGGCCCAGAGCACATGCCTGCCCCCAGCTCCCAGCGTTCCGGTCGCCACACGTTTCTGCTAAGTTCCAAACGAGGGTCTGTTCAGGGCTTCAGCGCGGTGCACACAATGTCTCCGTCTCCTACTACCCGTCCCCCAAGCCATGAACTCCCCAGGACTTTCTAAGGAGACTAGCTTCCTTTCAAGCTTACGAAAATCAGCCAGAGGGCTAAGGCTATGTTTAGACAACTACAGATAAAGGGAAGGCTTGGTTTTTAAAATTATTAGTACTGTTTTATAGTGATACAAAATCAGATTTTAAAAATTTCATTGTCATCGTGACAATCAGTCTGGTTTGGGCTCTGATAAAATGAAGAACTTGTGTAACGAATGCTTCTTTTTCCTTCTCCTAAGGACCAAATATTTAAGTCCCGTGTGATTCCACATAAAGGAGGCACGAGAGCAGTCAGAATCGCACAGATGGGAGGCGGGATGGAGGTGCCAGGATGGGGAGGGGCAGAGTTTCGTGGGGCCAGAGGTTAGGGTTCACGTGCGGAACAGCGTTCCTGGGGCGGCCGGCAGCCCGCGTGCCTGGATCTGGGACCGCATGCCGCACGCTCGGAAACGGTAGCACAGTAAGCTCTGCGTTACGTGTATTTTACAAAAATAAATAAATAAATAAATAAAAATTAAAAAAAAGAAAGAAAGAAAAGAAAAAAGAAAACCCCAAACAAAACCCAAAGGTGCACAGTTGGCTGGAGAGATGTTGGTCGTTGCAACATCGCCCATCGCTACCCCTTGTCACTCATTTCTTAAAAACGATCTTGCCCCTTGAAGCTCTGGAGACATTATCAGACGTGTGTACTCTTCGAAATGGTGTGTTTCCGTTGTATATACGGATTCACTTCTTGATATTTGGTTTTCTTTTGATAAAGGCAAGGGGAACAGAAGCAAAAATGAACTTTATGTCTCTGTGGCCCTCAGCTCCGCCGTATTCACGCACAGACAGACTCCAAGGACAGTTCTGTCACTGGAACCTTCTGGAAGCAGCTCCTCCTGGTGTAGGTAAGACACTGCGCCCACTTTCCGGTCCTGTGCCTCCGAGACTCTCATGCCCAGGAGACGGCCTCACTGCTCCCGCAGAGCAGAAGGTAAGTGAGCCCGGACCTGGGCCTCAGACACTATGGTCCCCTCATGCTGCGGAGAAGAAAGCCAGGTGACGTTGTCAGGGTCTGGCCCACACGTCTGTTCAACACCAAACACTGTGTCCTGCCACGCTGAGTCCCAGGGCTCTGAGCTCACCAGGCTGGGGGTGAGGAGACGAGGTGGGGCAGGCGGACTCCGGGAGGGCCCGTCCGCAGCTGACAGAGACAGAGGACAGACCCCACCCGTCACCCTGCCACAGGAAAGCACATCTGAGAGAGCAGTTAAGAAAGCCTGAAGTCAGACGTGCACCAAATGCAGGAGGAAATGTCCGTTAGTGCGGCCATGAGCGCGGTCGGAGGACAGGACTGAACCCTGTTGCTCTGTCAAGTCGTGAGCCGGGAAGCGCTGACCAAGGTGCCCCGACCTGATGGGCTGACTCACGTCTCCGGGGCCCGGGGGACACCATGTGCCCCGCACCGCCCTGGGCGGTCCCCATGCACTGGACAGTATCTCGCAGCCCTGGAAACGCGCTGAGAGCGGTCGCCGGTTACCAGTATCCCCCTCGGTGTTCTGCTCTCGGGGAGAGAGAGGACAGCCTTTATCTTGGCTTTGCTCTGTACCCTGAGCCTGATTTTCCTCTCTCCTGACAACGTCCTTCTGTGCCATTCAGGGTCACTCAGGACAGTCCTCAGCCTCTGACAAACACTGATTGCAAGACTGACATGCGGGGCTGCACGGCAAACACTCGAAGACGCACACACTCGATTCCTGTGAATGTGTTTCAACGACACTCCTCTGCGAGTAAGCGTCCCGCGGTGGGGGCCCGTAGAGCCCTCCCTTGCCCCAGCCTGAGCGGAGAAGCAAAGTCAGGAAACACGTCCTCGTGCCACACCTGGCGGCGGAACACGTGCACATTCCTCCTTCATACGGAGGTTTCTGTCCTTTAAAAAGTGAGGAGGGAGTTATAAAGTTATGAGAAACCGGGTTTTCATTGTATGTGAACATCTGACGATGGCTTTCTCCACACTTGGCCTGACAGGTGCGTGGGCCGCAGCCCCGGGAGCGGGAGATCCCTGCAAGTATTTAGTATTTGAATTTATAACCAGAAGATTTAGTTCGCTGTTAGTTTTGTACATCGCCTACTTGACCTCCAAGTAACTGCTTACGTGTTCCTCAGGCGTTTGGGAAAGTGTAAAACATAAAAAAGGACATAATTCTGGGTAAATCATCACCAACAATTGAATAAAAACACACCGTGTCATGATAGTAAAACAGGGCTTACTCCACATACCGAAATGAAACGGAATTTCTGAATCTCTCACTCTGGGCATGTTTCTGAGTGAGGAGAGAAAACGGCCGATAGCTGGTTTGAACTTCTGGAGGGGAAGCAAGCTGTGAGTGCACAGAACCGGTCTCTGGGAGAAAATGCGAGCTCAGAGCGTGTACTGCTACGACGGACCTTCCTCCTGCCAGAGCCCTGCGAGCGCGGCCCAGTGTGTCAGGGAGGAGACAGACGCCGCCTCGAGCAGCACAGCCCTTCTCAGCGCCGCACGGGTGCCCGGGTGCGAAGTCTCCGACTGCTCTCCGCGCCACGTGTCTCGCGTCCCACCGGCCGTGGGGGCGTCGGGCGCGCGCGGCTGCTCCTGGGCTCCGCGGGAAGCTCGCCTGCGTGTCGTCACGTCACGGGGCCCCTTCGCTGAGGGCGGGAGGAAGAGCTCCTCGTCTGCCCTACAAGGGCATTTGGCTTTGCTTTTACACACCCGCCCCTGCTGCGCCGTGGGGGGACCAACACCCGCACGGAGCACCGGACGGCTTCAGGGAGCTTGAGCGTCCGGCCCACCCAGGCTCTCAGGGGGAGGCAGCTAATGCTTGGGCACCCCCGCCCCCGGGCACCGTGCAGGTCTGTCCTGGCGCCTGTGAAGGCCTTCCGGGGCCTGCCTCCCTCCCCGCCTCTCTTCCACCTCCTAGGCCTCTGCTCGGCCGCATGCGTCCCCGGGGACCTCCAGACATCAGGGGCCTCTGACTGTGTCCCCGGGCCTCCCTGAGGGGTGGCCACTGCGCTGCTGGGCTCCCTCAGGCCACCGGGACCCCAGGGAGCCCAGGCTGCAGACTCAGGAGGAGGAAGGAGGACCTTTGACCCCGCACTGGGGTCTCCTTGACTCCTGCTTCCGAGGCCGCTCCTGGCCGGTGCGGCTGCTTCGCTGTACCCTGAGCCCCTCGCATGCAGAAGCTCCGCCAGGTCGCACGTTTTGGTAAGTTAAGAAAAACTTGAGGGATCTGAAAACCAATATGTGCATGTCTGTGTGTGTGCACACGTGTGTGTACGTGTGTGTATGTGTGTGCACACCCGCTCGCACACTTACATATTTACCTGACCTTATACACCGTGCATCTCATGACTCTGTCTCTGCTGCAGCAGCTCCCTGTCCCCAAGGCTCAGGGCGACATCTGCCCGATGACTGGTGATGGCCAGGGCGGGCGGGGGGTGCTTCCTGTAACCCCGCTTCGGGAGAGTCTCTGCTGCCCCGTCACTGTCCCGCCGGGGCTCAGGGCCAGGTGCCGAGCTGTCTCCGGCGGCTTGTCCTCTGTGGGGGAGGGGCCCCATGGACCGGTGTCTTCAGCAGCAGGTGGCGGAAGTCAGTGGATTCTTCCCATGAGGACAGACGGAGGGAGAGGACGGTCGGCAGGTCCCTTCCACCAGGGGGAAAACGGCCGATAGCTGGGGCACTCTCCGCGGACGGTGGGGCAGGGGCGTGGGGTGACCCTCGGGGCAGAGCGTCCTGCAGATGTGCGGGGACGGGGACTAAGTCAGTATTGCCAAGGCTCCTATGTGCACGGCTCCCTCCACTGAGCCCCACAGCTCGGAAATGCTGGACTCAGCTCTGCCCACACCTGGCTTGGAAGGTGAAGGCCGGGCTCCCCTCTCTCGCTCACGCGCTGCCCCACATGCTTTCTCCACCGACTGCGGCCACTGCCGGCTGCCACGGACCACCCGCCGTGGGCCTCCACCCGCCCACTATCCCGCGACACCAGGCACGTGCGGAGGAGCCCCTGAGGCAGGGTCTGTGGTGGGCGCTCCAGGCAACCCAGCCCCAACTCTGGGGGTGCAGAGGGTGGATGTCCAGGGCTCAGGGGTCGGGGCTTGGGGATCGCACATAGGCCTGAACTCCGGTCAGCACTGTGGACTGGGCAAGTCCGTAGATCACACACCCCAAGCCTTCCAGGCTCCATTGGAAGGAAATTCATTGACCAAGACTTCGGGCCTCAGGGACTGTCTGGGAACGTCCTGGCTGCAGGCACCAACCATGCGTGTGTCCACATAAAGCGAGTTTCTGCGGTTCCTCAAAAAGCTTTCAGAAACGGGCTTCCAGCCCAGCCCCGTGGCCCGTGTCCATCTCCACTCCCTTCACATCCCCCTGCGTCACACACACGGTCCCTCTCCTGCTCACCCCCGCACGGTCGGAGAGGACGTAGCACCTGGCAGGCGTGGGCCCCTGGGCGTGTCAGCCTGACCTTCCACTCGCGACTCACGCGGCCACACTCACGTTCCAAGCACGCGCACTGACCGCCCGCACAGGTGCACCTGCCCTCACTTCTCTTGTCCTGAAGTCTGGGCTCGGCCGATGCCTTTCTCGTTGCCCTGAAAGGGCTGAACCGGGGTCTCCAAGGCCTGTCTCAGAAGAGCACGAGGGGCTGGACCCCCGCCCAGCGTGGACAGGTGGCTCCGGGCCTCTTCCTGGTCAGCATGTGGCCTCCCCTGCGGGAGAACCGTGTCTCCGAAGCCCAGTGTCGTCAAGAGACCGCCGGACAGTTCGTGTCCTTACGTGCCTGCTCAGCTGGCTTCCAGACCTTTCCTGTCCTTGGTGCGGATGCTGGTCTGGCTGCGGCCAGGCTGTGGGTCTGGGCCCCTTACCCCCGGGAGCCCCGTGTGGGGCACTCCGAGTCCTGTTAAGTCAAGCTCCGAGGGGTGGCTGCTGCCCCAGACTCCCTCCGGACTGTCCCACGTCTGGCAACCACGTCTTCCCACGGCTCTGCGCTCTCGGGCTTACCTGGTAAGACACACAGGACGGTCGCGATCACGTCGTCCCTCCTCAGAACGTCACTGACTCCCGCTCCCTCTTGAACATCAGTGTGACCCGACCCCAGTGTCGTTCTCGGGGTTCCAGCCGCCTTTTTAGCTTGTGTTTCTCTCCTTCCCTCAGACGATCGTGCCCCTCGTTCAACAGACACAGCTGCATGCCCGCCCCCCGGCCCTCCTCGGGACTGTTCCATCGGTTCCTCCAAGGCCTTCCCCACGGAGCCCTCACCGGCTCTGTCCCACGTCAGCCGGCACTTCCCGTCTCGCTCGCGTGGCACGTGGGAGCCCGTCTCTGCGGCGTCGTGCCGGGGTCCCCACTCCTGGCCCCGTGAGCTGCGCCGAGGGGCCGTTTCTCTTACTCTGGTCTCTGCTGCATTAGGAGAACCCTTCGTCTGCACGGCTACGTTCTAGATGCCCGACTGCCAAGCAGAGGATTGAGCCTGTCGCGGCCGTCCTGGTGGCAGAGCTACGCCTCTCAGCTGAGCAGCACGCAGCATCTGACGGAGCAGACGCTCGGACGGGGCTGCCGTGGAGACGGGCGTCCCTGGTGGTCCCTGCGAAGAGCGCCTGCGGGGCTGCCGGTTACAGAAACGAATGTTTTTAGTCAACAGCGCGTCGCAGCCTCCGACACCCGAGAACCTATTTCCAGTCCCGCGTCTGTCTGAAGCAGCGAGCAGCTTTGCTTCCAAGACCAGTTGTGTTGCCACCAAATTAGATCTGCTGTGAAATAATGGTATCTGCCAACACGCAGGCATTCAGTTAATTCTTGTCTTTGTATAAAAGAACTTGCTTTAATTGACGTGTTTTCTTTTCCTTGGGCCATTAACGACATGTTCTTCTGGCCTTGCCATCAGGTAACTCTGCAAGTTGTGCATTTTTGGATGCCGGTGAGCGGCGTCTGAAAGGTGTTAATGCCAATATCTTAGTTGTCCTAAGAGAGTAAAGAACTAATTAAAAAAGGAGTGAACACCAGCACAGAGCCCCGTGGGTTGAAGCTGAGTTTGGTAAGGAACTATGGAAAATTAAAACTGAGCTTTTAAGTCTTTGTTTTAATAGAATTGTTCTTTTGAAGACCTTGGGTCAGTTGGGACAACAGAGATTTTTATCCTCTCACTATTAAAAAAAAACACAAAAAACCTTTTTTTCTTTCCAGGGAATGACTGGAAGGGAACTCTGTCCTTTAGTGGACACGTCTGTATGGACTGAACGTTTGTGTCCCCCAGGCCATAAGCTGGGGCTCTAACCCCAGACTGGTGGCATTTGGTCATGATGTTGGGGTCTCGAGGCTGGGGCCCTTGTGGTGGGATCAGCGTCCTTGCGAGTGAGCGCCGCCCCTCTGCCTGAACGAGGAAGCGGTCTGGGAGCACACGGCAAAGGGGCAGCCTCAGAAGGACGCCCGCCTTTCGGGACTGGACGGCAGACTTCCAGCATCCAGAACTGAATGTGGGAGAAAAATTTCTAGTTGTTTAAGCTGCCCAGTCTATAGAATTTGATTCTGTCAGCCCGACGTCTCTGTGACAGATAACTCGGAAAGTTACTCGTTAAAATTCTGAATGAAAAGAGTAACAACGAAAATTAAAATGATCTCCATAAAACGACACGTGTGTTACTTACTCCGTGTAACAAGGCATTTGCAGACAGAGTACCAGAACTTGATTATCTTGATTCTTTCATGAGTTTGGGGTAAAACAGGCAGATCATTTTGTCTCTGCTTTTTTACATGAACAGACTGAGGACGGCAGAGTCGGCGACCTGCCCAAAGCTCCTCGGGCTGGCGGGGGCTGGGAGCCCACATCTCCTCGTTCACAGTCGGCCGGCTTCCTGCTCGCTGGAGCCCAGGCACCGGGCCGGAGCCACCGCTGGGACAGCCTCGCTCCGGGCCGCTGAAGGAGAGCCCACTTGACTGAATTACGTCCGTGCAGACATTAGGTTGACACAGAGAGATGAACGGCGTGTTTCAGATCATTCTTGATAACAAGGTAGAGGGTCGTCCGTCACATGCTTTCTGCCCTGCACCTTTCTCTTCTGGGAAACGCGTGTGCGGTGTGCGTTTGCACGTGTGTCCCATTTGCTTAGTTCTGTATCTTTTCTATGGAGAAGTTACACTTCAGTTGTGAGTACTCTTGATTAAACATAACTTTTGAATTATGAAATAATTCATCTCACTGTGTGAAACTTGGAAAATTCAGAATGTATTAAAAGAGAAGAAGAAGAAAATAGAGAAAAGTAGGAAAGAAATCTGGCCGTGAATTAATTCACCCCCTAGAGCGGTTCCTGGAATGTTCTGCCATGTTCACCTCCGATCAATGCTACCTCGGTGGCTGTCATCGCCAAGCCGGGTTCGTCCCAGGACCAGTTCGCCGCAGCCCTCAGTTTGCACACGGGCAGGTCCGGAACCGACTCTCGGACGCCTCCTCCGTCAGGGTCTGCTCTTCCAGCCGCCCCCCGCGCTCCCTTTCTTCCTGGCCTCTGAGTACCGGTTCCGAGGGAGGCTGCCCACCGCCTCTGTTCCTCGGACAAGCTTTCCTGCATTAATCACATCTGCTGCTGCTTCAGATGCCTCCTTCCTATTGAAGCGCCTCGGTATGTGCGTGTCCGGGCAGATGTCCCCAGGGCCACGTCAGCAGGCGTCCGCTCAGCAGTGGCTCCTGACTGACTGAGGGGCAGTTCCGAGGTGGCAGGTCCCTCCCCTCCCCCCACAAACCTGCTCACCTGAACTTACCACATCTTGGCTGAAGGCACCTGCAGCTTTCGCGAGCTGAAGACAGATGCTGGCTGTGACTGGGGGTTCTTCTCCCCCACGCCCGCCTCCGGGCAGGAAGCCCCTCGCTGAGGCCCGTGCATCTGGGATCTGAGCACTTTGACCTCGATCCTCACACAGTAAGAGCGGCCGTTGTCTCTCCCTTTCAACTTGGTGTTGAAGTACAAGATGAACAGATACGACCGTATCAACCCCGGGAACAGCTCGTGGGAGGATCTCAGAGTCAGTGCACGCCAGCACCCCGGTCGAGTGCGGGGACCAGGGCTTCTCAGTCCCCAGGGACCTCGTGCCCCTCCCTGTCCCAGCCACCCAGCCTCTCCCCAAGCTCCCCCTCTCTCGCTTCCTGGCACCGAGGTTGGTTTTTAACTTTGTGTCAAATGATCACTAAGACACACTGCTGCGTTGGGCGTCTCTTCCGTCCCCTGTGAGGGTTATCTTTGCCGGCACGTGTAGCCACGAGCCGCTCCTTCTTATCCCTGCGCAATACTGGGTCGCGTGCTTCTACTGCAATTTGTTTGTCCGCTGTGCCACCGCTGGGCGTTTGGATCATCTCCAGTTTCAGGCTGGGATGAGTTACACTGCTGTGAACCCTCCTGTCCAAATAGTTGCATGTGTGTCCTTGCTCGGCGGCGCCCGTGTTGTTGGGAGTGCGAAGCGGTTTCCGGAGCTGCTGTGCGCTTCTGCCCGGAGCCGGCAGGAGCTCTTGGTGCTTCCTGAGCGCAGCCCCTCGCCGGTCCGACCTGCTCCAGATACCTTCTCCCACGCTCGTGTGCATCCTTTTCCCGCTTGCTGTTGTGTCTCCGTGAACACAGTTCTTAATTTCAAGACAGTTTGACTAAGAAGTCACTTCCTCTAGGGTCAGTGTGTGTGACGCCCTCACAGCCTTGAGTCTCCCTCCGTCTGGCATTATTTCCCGGGGGGCAGATGCAGCCGCCTTCACTGGGGGCCATGGGCCAGCTGGCTTCGGCCACAGGCCACACACGGATGTTGGTGTCGTCGTCAGCCGCCAGGTGGTCCATGGCCTCCTGGTGGTGGCTGGAGGGTCGGGTCCACCTGGCTGAAGGAGCACCACGCCAGGCCCCGCCACCCTCGCTGTCACACACGGTGGTGCTGGCGTCCCTGGGCCCATCAGAGCCAGGGCTGACGTGGGGCACAGGCTGGGCTGTCTTCCCTCCGGCTCGCCCCAAGGCCCCGGCTTCACCAGCTTCGCGGCGCTTCCCAGAGCGGGGTTCAGACCCCAAGCCGCGGCTGAGGACAGGCCAGGGCTCGGCAGGCCGGGACACCACGGTCACAAGGTGCCACCAGACAGATCGGCCCCCACCGAGCGCTTAACTCAATACAAGATTTTGTTAATTTTCTGGTGAGTGGCCATGCACACATTTTGTAGATTTCTTCCAGGCATTTAATATTTTGTGGGATTTGGGGATTTGTTTTTCTATTTTCTGTTTGTTTCTGCCTTCTAGAAGTAACATTAGTTTTAAAGTGTTAACGTTAGTATAGAAATAACATGAGTTCTAAACCCTGTTTGGATCCCCACGTGGAGTCTGTCTCCTTCAAACAATGACCACGTGTGTTTTCTGTCCCATCATCCTATCTGAGTCCCGTTCTGAGTTACCTGGGATTTCCAGGACGCCGCTGGCATTGAGAGGACGTGGGCGTCCCGACATTTGAGCTCCCCGCTCCTTGCGGCCGGAGGAGCGCTCGTGATGTTCCGTCTCTCCTGACGACGTCCTTAGCACGTGGTGTGCTTGCTCCGTCTGTTGCTTATCACGCAGGAATGTTGGCCTTCACGTAACAATCACCTCCATCTTTGGGGGAGATTGTGCACATCTTCTCGACAGCCTGGGAATCTAGCAGGGCCCGTCATCCATGGCAGGTCACAGACTCCAAATTTTGTGCTAAATGATGAAAAAATATTGGCAAAACTTGTCTAAAGATTTGTCACAGCAGAACGTTGGGCCTGTGGAACCCTCGCTGACCCAGAAGTCGTCTTGGCCCTGGGGGAAGAGGTGGCCTTCCCTGGCCCGCGCGGTACCCAGTGTCTCACAGGCTCTCTGGTCTCCTCATGGAGAGAACGAGAAAAGAGCTGACGGACAGGCACAGCTCGGGTCTAGTTCTTTTTCTCTCCCCTTCTCTCTGAGGAAAAGAATTAACGTACCCGTGTAAACCATCCCAGACCGTCACATTGCCTTGGGATACAGATAAGACTTGTGAAGGCCTTACGTCTCACACACTTCTTTCTCTTCTGATGAGGTTCATTTCAGGTAATTCCTACACTTTAATCTTTTGCTACAGGTATATTTTATCTGTGAATTTATAAGGAATTGTAGTATTTCCAAATCCCTCATTGTGTTCTGTAGAGACAACGGTCATCACTGAGCCAGTGAAGACAGGAACTTCTTTGATGACGTGCCCTGGAGTAAATACGATTTTAATCACAGATTTATTCTACATAAATCAGCATGACGGCCTTCCTGTCACTTCAGCTCAGCCGGAAGCGAGGAGGAGGAGGGCAGGACCTGGATGTCAGGACCGCGAGAATCCCGACACTCTGCCGTGTCTGTTCCCGACCCGAACTATGGGGAGTAACCGCTGAATCACAAGGTTTGTTTCAAGGAATAAATGAGAAACAGGTTTCCAATGTGAATGGCATAAACATTTAAAAACGGGGCGTTCTAGAGTGTTTCTGGGCTCCTTGGTCAGTAGGGTACGCGGAGGGTTCGTCACTGATTTCGGGACAGACTTGTTCCCTTGGCAGAGGAAGGAATTCTGTGGTCAAGTGACTTTCTCTGCTAGATTCCGTGTTATCCACGAGAGCGAACTGAGAAGCCAGCTCTATCGGGGTCTGCAGTGTCGTAAGTCGATGGGCTTGGTGTGTTCTCTGCAGAGTCGGCGCGCCCCTGCGGTCAGCCCCTGCCCGGCCTCCTGCTCGTCCTGCGGGGGAGGGACGGGCACTGCACTCAGATTGCAGGGGGTTTCTCAGGGTGACAAAGAAAGCCAGAGATACTTTCTTCACTTCTGTAACGCCAGACTTTTGCTATGAGTTGGGTTTTTTTGTTTGCTTTTTGTTTTTTTAAATTTGGGGGGAAGTAGTGCAATTAAAGAGACAAATCGCTCTGCCAAATGTTTAAAAAACGCACAGCTCTGCTCAGATATTTTTATGCTCAGACATTTACACTTGATTCAAGGTGACAGCATGTGTCCTTGGACTGCCCTTCAGTCAGTGAATCAGACACTGTTGAACACACGGGCGGGGGACAAGCTTCCTGAGTGTCCTGGACGTCCGCCGGCCCGTGTCTCCCAGCGTTCGGGTGTTTGCTGCGCGACCAGCGAAACTTGCACTCCACACTCAAGCCATGATACCTTCAGTTGGCCAAAGGCCGAATGGAAGGGGTGAGTGTATTCCTTATTGATTCATCCCACAAATAGGACTCGAGTGACACAGTGTCCCAGGCGCTGAGCTAAGCGCGGGGTTTGGAGGAGACGCTCGTCACGGCCCGGAGACTGGGCCTTCGGGGCGCGCAGACACGGGAGAGCCTTCCTGTGAAACAACGTTGGGGACTAGAAGCCCGGAGAGCCGCTTGCTCTGTCCTGGAAGGAGCCGCAGACAGCACCCTGCCAGGAGGGAGGCTCTGAGGACAGGAGGGTTAGCCCCTGGGACCCTGCAGGTCGGCTCAGCTCCTCGCGGTCCTGCCGATGTGCCTGCGTGTCCCCAGCTCCACGGCCATCACCTGCCATTCCTACATCTTGCAGAGGTCTGGAGCCTGGGCCCCGGGACTCACCAGGTGAGAGCAGAGGGAGGACAAAGTCTCTTCTGGACACTGGGAGTCGCCCAGGGACCGGCCGTCTCGGCCCAGCTGTGCCCTCGGCACTGAGCACAGCGCCAGGGCCTCAGGGACGCCACAGGCGAACGGGGGACCACAGATCACACACGCACGCACACGCATACGCACGTGCAGAGATGGTGCTCGGATTTCAAACCCGTGTTTCTGACCCGTGTGTCTACGTGGCGAGTGGAAGGTGCGAGCGAGTCCCTGGGAGCTCGGCTGGGCTTCGGTCTTCTGCGCCCGCTGGCTCTGAGACCAGGGCTGTTCCCTGAGCTCCGCCATCCAGTCTCTTCCCGCATGATGGGGCTGACAAGACCCGCCCGCAGGGTGTCGAGAGGGTGGAAAACGCCCTCGTCGTAGGCACCGCCCCGCATGACCCTGCTCCGAAGGAAGCCACGCAGACGGCGACACAGGGATGTTTTCACCGTCACTAGCGATGGTCACACAAACCCCGCAGCCAGGAAGGTGGGTTCTCCCGTGAACAACCGAACCGTGGTTTCCTGGGCTGTGGACCCTGTTCCCACCACGTCGCCGCCTGCCGGGTCCGCTGTGGGCAAACTCTGCAACCCTCTGGGCCTCAGTCTGTGGAATGGGGGGACCGACAGGCAAAGGGACTCACTCTGGACCACAGGAGGTGAGCGGAGAGCGGTCGTGGCACGGGGACCGGCCGAGGGGGAGCACGTAGGTGTTCCCCGGTGCCCGCGCTTGGAGGGGTCGTCCTGCCAATGCGCTCGGAGCTCCAGACATGAGGACGCGGGGACGGGGGAAACGCCCCGCTGTCCCCGCAGGAAGGCCGCGCCGGGAGCCCGTCCCGGGCCTGGGAACAGCGTGGGGGTGGTGGAGGTGGGCGGCCAGCGCTGCATTGCGGGGAGCCCAAGGCCTCTGCTGCACCTTCCGGGGGCCCTTCCTCCACCTTCCCAACAGCGGCGCGTGCCCCCCGCAGGGTCGTGCCCGGGCAGGGCCTCACGGCCGTCGGCACTTCCTGAGCATCTGTGGCCTGGACGTGGGCGCCGTGTAAGCCTCCATCGAACGCGAGGGGGGAAGCTCCCAGCCCAGAGGAGGAGGAGAGAGAAACATGCCTCTGGCCAGAGTGCGGTTGACCGGTGCCGGTCAGACTGGGGATCAGAAGTGTGGGTGTCACCCGGCTGGTTTTGAGTCTGGAGGGAGGAAAGAACAAGTTTGGGGAACCAGCGAAACACGAGGACATGCGAGCACATCCCCTCGGGAGCCTTCTGGACCCACCGCAGCTCCATCGCAGCCTGGGGCGGCACCCGGGGGGCGGGGGGCGGCAGGGGCTCCAGGGACAAGCCAGCCTCCCTGGGTCCGGAAGGGGGTGCTGCGGGGAGACGCCCTGCCTCTGGACACTCGCCCTACTCTTCCAGTGGCTTGGTGAGGCCTCCAAGCACGGGCGCTTCTCCCGCTGGTTCTGCCGAAGTCCGCCTTTCCCGGGAGCCCGGTGTGGTGGGGAGAGCCCCAAAGTCGACCCTGAGCCAGAGTCCCAGCAGTGTGGTAGCAGGACCAATGAGACGCCTCTCGACCCCTCTCAAGTGCTGCCACCACCTGCTGGAAGGCGCCCAAAGGCAGACCCCCGAGCCCTGGCAGCTTAGAGCGAGCTACTGTTCATGGAGAAACGCTTGGTTAGCAGAGCTGGTCCTTGATCTGAGGGTCCTCCTAGTTCAGGGGCTTGGCCAGCAACTGGGGCAAAGCCAGACAGCCTGATCTAGGTTGTCCCCGAGCCAGTGTTGGGGGACAAAGCCACGAAGACACCATGACAACCATGAGCCCAGTGAACCAGAGGCCCTGGAGGCTTCGTCACAGAAGAGGTGACCCCGACATCAGCGAGGACGGTGTGGGGAGAAGGCAGGCTGCCGAGGCCTCTGGATCCCAGGCTCAGCTGAGTGTCTGACCTTCCACAGGTCATGTCGCCTGTCTTGACCAGAATGACTTTACCGTTAGCAAACACATGGGTTAGAATTTGTGCGTGTGAGTCTTGAGAAAGGAAGAAGGAACCCCAGCATCCAGGACCCGGTCTTGCACGGGGCAGGCACTGTCCTGCGTCCAGAAGCAACTGTAGACATGCAG
The DNA here is from genome assembly GCF_022355385.1 of Mustela nigripes. Classification (NCBI taxonomy): domain Eukaryota; kingdom Metazoa; phylum Chordata; class Mammalia; order Carnivora; family Mustelidae; genus Mustela; species Mustela nigripes. The sequence continues at coordinate 247,860 of NC_081563.1, forward strand.
CATCAGGCCTCAGTCATGGATCGAGACAGAGGTAAGAGCCCTTGGCAGTCACGCCTGAGCAGAGAAAACGTGGACGTTTTCCAAGCCACAAACTGTCCAGTGCCCATCTCCAGCCAGAGGCCGTGCCTGCTGCATATCTGCCTCAGTCCGTCCTCCGTCCCCTGTAAGAGAGGCTTTGGGGCCCAGCTGTGACGTCACCCAGCCCCCGGGGGGCCTTCACCCTGCTGCAAACCCCTGCTTCCTTAGGCAAACGCCACAGCGGGCCGTTCCCTGCGCTCTGCCCGACGTGCCCATGCGGTCAGCGTCCCCCATCGCCGTAAGCCCAGCTTGGTCACACACGGTGTGCTCCTGGGGCCCTTGGCTGGGGCAGGTCCACAGCGAAACTACCTTTGCTTCTGTGACTCACGAACTAGAGACCATGCCCTGCGCATGTGTAGCTGCTCTTTGCTAAAGTCTAAATGGGAGGGGTAAGTGCCGTGGCTCAGGGGAAGCGTGTTACCGATCAAGAAAGATGCTGTCAGCACAGTTTTGCTTTTTCCCTGAGCACGTGCGGTCCAGCTCCTTAGACTTTCCCATCACTGCCTGGACGGCCCCACTGGCCTTAGTAGGGAGGAGGTCACGTCACAGAATGCAGACGGTGAGGACGAGTGGTAGTACCACTGCCGAGAAGTGGGGGCGCCGGGGGCTCAGGCAGTGAAGCGTCTGCCTTTGGCTCAGGTCATGATCCTGGAGTCCCGCATCGGGCTCCTTGCTCGGCGGGGGTCTGCTTCTCCCTCTGACTCTCCCCCTCGTGCTCTCTCTCTCTCATATAAATAAATAAAATCTTAAAAAAAGAGAGAGAGAAATGCAGCCAGAGGCATATTTTGGTGGTCGACATGTCCAATCAGGTGCCGTGCAGACATCGGTGACCCAGAGTATCAGCCTCCCTCTCCCGTTCAGACCTCAGCAGGGTCTCTGCCCCCGTGCCTTCAGGTCCCACCAGACGGAGCCGTGGGCTGGGCTCAGCTGCCTCCGCTCCCAGAGGTCGTAGAGCGCGGCTCAGGGGCGGCATGCGGGAGTGCACACCCCTCGGTCATCGCGAATGGGAGAGGGGAGGCCAGGCACGGCCAGCACCCTGCCAGGAGCTCTCCTCGCTCCTCTGGCTGTGCCAGGAGCCCAGTGCCACGAGGCTGGTGGGCACACATCACCCTCCCTGATGGGCACTGCCGGCAGGAACAGCATCAGCTGATGGGTCCGGCCCTAGTCTACACGGCATCACTCACGAGGGCTGCGCCTGCATTTTGGAAACCACGTTGTTCCTCCCAAATGGGTCATGAGACAAGAGCCTCCCTCATCCCTCACCATGGAGGGCTTCTGGAGGGACCCACGGCGGTGCGGGCTGGGGCTCGGAAGGGCAGCTCACAGCTCACGTTTCCTGGGTGTGCGGCTGCTTCACCCGAGTTCAGCTCCAGCCTGCGCAGGGCCGCAGGGCGAGGAAGGGAAGGACATCAGTGACGAATCTGAAGGACGAAACTGAGCTTTGAAAATGTTAAATGCAGATTTTGCAAAAAGCAAAATCCACTAGCTTATGAAGTGCCGTGTTTTTATGATCATGAGGCTTCGGATGAAATGCAGCTGCAGTTTGAAAACTTGCTGCCTGCATTGTCACTCACGGAATGGACAGCAATCAAATTATATGTTGAACTCAAGTGCTTCCAAAGGAAATAGTTTTCTAATTATTGAATCCATCTTTTGATGATACTGGAAATTAAATCTTTTCAATTTCTTGTAAATGAGAGTTTTTTAAAAATAGAATTCTTGCTGAGTTTATGGAATCTTGCTTTTTTCCTCTTGACTTCTTTTTTTTAATTCTTTTTAAATCTCCCAAGTTTTAAATGTGGAAGTATGACTAGGGGTCTATGTCACTGGCGGCGGGACTGGGTCGGTGGAGATCAGCCCTGGAGACAGGGGCGTGGTCTTGGTCACCCGGGGTCCTTGCTCAGCTCTGGCTGCTGTAAGACCGGAGGGGGGACGTGGGCGCTAAACAACTGGATTTGTCACCGCTGCCCACAGCACTGTACCCCTGTCCCCTGCTGGGTCCTGGCACAGGGAGGGGCTGAGGGAGCCCCAGGGGCCTATCTGCTGAGTTCGGCCCTATGACCCCTCTTCTGCCCTGTGACCCCCTCTTCTGCACCATGACCCACGTTCAGTCCAAAACACCACATGTGATTTCCCTGCTCTCGTCCCTTCTGAATTCCTAAGGGAAAGTGACACGGAGGAGAGCGAAGCTGATCAGAGAAAGGTCGGTCTTTGGAGAAGATTTCTCAAAAAATTTTAAAAACAGAGCAAAGCTGATCTAAACACAAACCGAGGCCAGAATGAGCAGAGCCCGAGAGCTCTCCCACAGGACACGTGCCGGAGTCTACGACACGCTGTGCCCAGCAGCATCTGGGTGCACACGTTAGGATAAATTTGGACACACAGAACCTACGTTCGTTTAGCATCTATCCAACATGTGGTCTTTTTGTGCAGGAACCTGGGGAGTCCCTGAGTCAGAGATGAAGACACAGTCCCCTTCCCCGAGGCCCACCGTCTAGGGCGTGGGCGAATTAACAGCCCACCTGCCAGAACGTGGGATGTGGAAGCCGGGGTCACAGCCGACCGCAAGGGTGTCAGGAAGAGTGAATTTACGCGCACGGAGGTCTTGGGCGGTCGCTGATGGGATCTGACTTGAAGCAGCGCTGAGAAAACAGAAATCTTATTGGAAAGGGCACAAAGACCTTCAAACAATGGATCAAAACTCCAAAAAAAGGAAAAAAAGAAAGACTTCAAACAACGTGTGCGTGTGCAGAGGTGTGGACGCCCTTCTCTGGAGGACACGGGGACCAGGCGTGTCAGGACCTCACTCCCAGACAGAGCCTAGAGTCAGCGCATTGTGCCCTTTTCCTGCCTCTACTCTGCACGTGTGGGCAGGACCTGCAGTTCTGTCTCCAAAATACCTGTGAGTCCTGCAGGACCCGTCCATACCACAGTGTCCTCTGTGGCCACGGCCCTCCTACCCACACCCCATGGCCCCCTCACGATAACACACCATCCTGGTCCACACCAGACCATCCCCTGCGAACACACCTCACAGTCCCCATGTCCACACCACACTGTCCCCCGTGTCCACACCATCCTCATTGGCACCAGACTGTCCCCCATGTCCACCCCGCACTGTCCCTGCATCCGCACCGGACAGTCTTCTGTGTCCACACCAGACCATCCCCTGCATCCACACCGTACCGTCCCCCATGTCTGCACCACGCCGACCCTGCATCCACACCATCGTCATTGGCACCAGACTGTGCCCCGAGTCCACACCGCACCACACGGGACAGTCCCCCGCATCCACACCATCGGAGTCCACACCGCACCGTCCAGCCATGGATGACCTTCTCTCCCCACCTGGGCCTCTGTGTCCCCCGCCTCCCTGCCATCCTGACGGAGGGGGGTCTGTGGGGTTCGCCGCAGCCCAGTGGGGATCTGCAGAGACACGACCCCTCTCTGGGCATTCCTCATCCCTCCCTTTACGACGCGGCAAGCTGCGGAGAAATATGTTACAGCTTCTCATCTTTCCTCTTATCCTTTTTTTTTTTTTTGCAACATTTTTTAAGTTCAGAGGATTTTTTCAAGTTCAGAGAGATGATGAGTTACACTTTATTCTAGGCTTTATTTTTACACTTTGTAATTCTAAAGTTTTTCACAATGTGACTTTTATTTCCACGTTGGTATAAATGGTGATCTAAATCAATTTTTTTCCCACCGAACAATTTATAAAAAATGTCATTGTCAATCAGGAAAGTTTTCATCAATTTCTTAGGGAAGAGCAGTTAGAGGCTGATACCAGAGCCTGTTTGGATTCACAGATCACTCTCTGCGAGAAGTCAGCTCTGCAGCACTCGCGCTGCGAAATTGCGTCTCATGTTTACTACCAAGTACTTGTAGGTTTTCATAAAGTTTCCAGATAAGCAAGCATTTCATGTCTTTGCTAAATGTAGATTCTTGAAATCATTATTAAAGTTAATATTTTCAGGCCAGGACTGTACAAAATAGGCAAAAATTGTGTGTAAAACAGATACAGTAAACCCAGGTCCCCTTACAATATATTAAAAAACACAATGGTTTGTATTGCACAAGGCGTGTTGCTATAGGAACAGATTGATCAAAACCAAAATGAATCTTGGATTGAAACTGAAAAAAAAAATTGGTAAGACTTCATGTATCTTAATATATATCTTACGAATGCTGGTATCTTCATTAGTAGGTCAATACACGTAAAGTTAATACAGACGGAGCTGCCTGCAGAGCTCTGCAGACGTGTGCGTCTCAGGCTTCTGGATTTCCCTGTGGGAGCAGAGCCAGTCCAACGAGGCACTGATCACAGCCCAAACACATGAACCTGTTTGGTCAGCGGCTCTTCCAAACGACGTTCTTGGGAGTCCGGGCATGAGCAGTGCTCGTGTGGCTTTGGGGAGATACTCTGTGCTTCAGGCTCTGAAACTACATCCCGGGAAAAGCTCATTTCTGGAGCAGTTGGCATCTGTGTTTTATTGGGGTCTTGCAGCCCCTGAACTCTACAGCTGGTGTGAAAGGAGAAACATCTCATGAAATGGCTCGGATCACAGGGCAAGCAAACTCACTCTAGGCTCAGATCACAGGGCGAGCAAACTCACTCCAGGCTCACCCCGTCTCATTCTTAAGGCCACTGGCTCCTCAGCTAAGCTGGGGGCCTTGACTCCCAGAACATGCTCTTCAGGAGGGGGAGTCGTGCTTCTTTTGAGGCGAGCTGCTTGCAAACTCTGGAGGCTGCACTCTTTCCTATGGACAGACGTGCAGGACAGGCACGTGCGGCCGTAGCTACATGCCTGTGAGTCTGTACGTCCCGTTCCCCAAGTTCCAGCACAGACCTGCCACATACACACGCTTCTGCACTTTCCGGAGGGCGGCGCAAACTCGGCCCATGGCCTCGCTTCAGGTCCGCTGCCTTCCACCACGTCGGGCCATCCGCGTGTGTGCGAGCTCCCTTCACAAGGACTACATGCTTTGGAAGAAAAATTGAGCTTATGGTGTGACAGACCTTGGTACAATAATTTTTACATGTTTAATTCATGTACTATTTTTATTCAAAATATTTCTGTACTCATTATGCCCAACTTACAGGATACATCTTGTGCTCAAGCATTTTAAAACCACCTGATGTGAAACTACAGGCAAAATGCTTTATTTTCTGTTTGTGGTAGCATTTTAGAAAAAACACAGCTATTTGCATTAAGACAGAGTGATAACAGACAAGCACCTTAATTTCTGATTCTCAGATTCCTTGTTTGTCAAGGGGATGAATGAGCGGGCACTACGGGTCCCACGAGTGCACACCTGGGCCACTCACAGGCCTGTGCACTCAAGACTCAGTGTGATCCCCGGGTCCATTCTGATTGTGGAGCTCACGCTGCTGGTCGTTAGTATTATTACTATTTGTCATGAACTCGTGGATGGCTGTGCTGGATAGGTGGCAACACTGTCCAAGGCTTTTCCTCCTGAAATGACTTTGCATCCCTCCCATGGGAACTTGGTGTCTATCCCCATCTCCTAAACCCCTGTGGCCTGGAGGTCTATGACTGGCTCCAACCCCAGAGGAGACGGGAGCACCTTGTACCAGCTCCGGGCTTCACATGCCTCTTTTTTCATCCTGAGGACTCTGTTATAACCACATGGAAAAGCCTGGCAGGCTTAATGGGTGAAGGGGCCATTGGCTTGGTGGCACGTACCCACCCCCTGCTGGACAGTGTGTGAGGACATAGATCAATAGGACAGCTTTCATTAAGAACAAAACAAAACTGATGGAACTGATAAATGAATTCAGTAGAGTTGCAGGATACAAAATCAGGATACGAAGCCTGTTGCATTTCCATACAGTAATAATGACTTATCAGAAAGGGAACTTAAGAAAACAATTTCATCAGAAAGAATAAAGCACCTAGGGATAAATTTAACCAAAATGGTGAAGGATCTGTGTATTGAAAACCACAAGATGCTCATGAAAGAAACTGAAGAAACCAACAAATGGAAAGACATCCCATGTTCATGGACAGGAAGAATTTTGTTGTCAGTATGTCCTACTACCCAAAGCAGTACACACATTCACTGCAGTCCCTATCAATATGGAATATCAAAATATCAAAATGCCATTGGAATATTAAAATTCCAGAAATAAAGACCCCAAATAGCCAAAGACATTTCGAGAAAGGAAAGCAAAGGCAGGCATTCTGCTTTCCAGTTTCAGACTGTATGACAAGGCATAGTGACCAAAGTAGTGTGGTATCAGCATAAAAACAGACACAGAGATTAATGCAACAGAGAAGAAAACTTAGAAATAAACCCTTGCGTATGTGGTCAACCAAGGAACCAAAAATAGGCAACTGGGCAGTCTCTTCAATACATGGTATTGGGGAGACTGGACAGCCACATGCAAAAGAATGAACCTGGACCCCTATCTTAGCACCACACACAAAAATCAACTCAGCATGGATTGAAGACTTGAACATAAGACCTGAAGCCATTAAACACCTAGAAGAAAACATGGATGGTGAACTCTTTGATGTGGGTCTTCATGATGATCTTTTACTCTGACAACACAAACAATGGAGCTTCTTCAATTCAGTGAAGCTGCAGTAGGTATAAAGCTTCCTTCAAGTAACATCTTCTTTCATTAAAGCATGTTTTTTGTAAAGATGAGTGCAGAAGCTTATGGGACTAGACATTTACTTAATTCATGGACACTACACTGTGAAAAACAACAAAAATAATTTTTCCCCTTACAAAAGAAAATACACAAAAGCAAAAACAAACAAATGGGACTACAACAAAGTAAAAGAGCTGTTGCAAAGCAAAGGAAACCTCCACAAAACGAGTAGGCAACCCCCTGAGTGTAAGAAAATATTTGCGAATCATATATCTGATAAGGGACTAATATCCAAAATATACAAAGAACTTAAACAATTCAATAGCAACAAACAAACAACATTAAAAATTAGAAATTGAGCAGAAGATGTGAACGGACTTTCTTCTGAAGAAGACATCGGCGGCCGACAGACACACGGAAAGACGTTCAGCGTCGTCATCATCAGGGAGACGCGGACCACAAGTGCAAGCAGGCATCACCTCACACCTGCCAGATTAACTATCATTGAAATACAAGACATAACAGGTGTCGAAAGGGTGTGCAGAAAAGGGATCCCTGGCGCAGGAATGCAGACTGGCACCGCCACTCTGGAAACAGTATGCAGGCTCCTCAAAAACGTAACTCCACTTCTGAGTACTTAGCCCAAGGACATGGAAACCCTGGTTTGGAAAGATGCATGCAGCCCCATGTTTGTGGCGTCATTAATTCTAATAGCTAGTGAGTGTCCATCAAGAGATGAGTGGGCAAGGAAGATGTTTTACACACACATGCACACTCAGGCACGCGCACGCACGCACGCACACTCAGGCACACGCACGCACACTCAGGCACGCGCACACATGCACACACGCACGCACACTCAGGCACACGCACACGCACGCACACTCAGGCACGCGCACACACGCACACACTCAGGGGCACGCGCACACACGCACACACACACGCACGCTCAGGCATGCGCACACACGCACACACGCACACTCAGGCACGCGCGCGCACGCACACTCAGGCACGCGCACACACGCACGCACGCGCACGCACACATATACACGCACGCTCAGGCACGCGCACACACACTCAGGCACGCGCACACACGCACATACATAACGGAATATTGCTCAGCCGTACGAAGAGTGAGATCTCGACATTTGTGACAACACGGATGGACCTTGAGGGCACTATGTTCAGTGACGTAAGTCAGGCAGAGAGAGACCAATACTGTATCGTCTCCCCTATGTGGAGGCTAATGTGCGTGTGGCAGGACTTACAGACACAGAAAACAGACGGCCGGCTGCCGGAGGAGGGCGATGGAGGTCGTAGGAGCAAAGGGTTAGCTGTTTTGTTTTGTTTTGTGTTGTGTTTGTTTTTTTGTTTAAATAAATTGAAATTTTAAAAAAGGACTATCTTTGCAGGTGATGGGCCCATGGTCACCTCTGTCGTGCACGAGGGAGCTCCAGCGGACCTGCAGACCCAGAGCTACGCAAAGATCTTTAAAGCTACTAAGATCTGAGTTTATGCAGAGGCAGGAAGCTGCTGTGGGGATGGGGAAGGGGCTTGGTAAATTAGCTTTTGTGATTATTTTTTTCCAGATTGTTAATTTGATTTTTCAAATAATATAAACTGTGGACAACAGTTAACTTGTAAAGGGGGTTACATGGGAAAACCAAAGTTCTGCTTTATTGCCAGTCGATTACACTGTGCGCGCCCAACCATGGTTTTGAATTGGTTGTTACTAGTCGTTCAAATTCCTAATTTTCCTTGTGGAACCCTTAAGATGGCCCTATTGTAGACACTGCTGTTTTTCTGAAATTTCAGAGGACCCTACACGCACACACTTGATTAAAGAAAAGCTAATGGAAGATGATAAGGTCATGAGGACAGACCTGGCCCCGGCTCAGTTATTAGCGCTGTGACTTTCTTCTAGGTCGTGCCTCATCTGTCTTATCACCGGGCGTTGCTGGAAACGTCGGACCACGCTGGATTCTGCCGTCTGCCTGTGGGAACATTTCTCAAGATTTCAGAACTTAAAGTGTGACAAGGTAGGCAGATGATGAAGTGATTCCCAAAGAACGCTTTCACCAACACGGCGTGGTGCGGCTGACCCCTGTAGAGGGGCTCTCGCATCCTTGAGAAGACCCCACGGCCACCTCCTTCAGGTCACAGTGGCCAGAGCAGCCGGAGCAGCCTTCCACAACACACCTGTGTCTCTTCGGAAGCTTGGCGGATGTCAGCTCGAACACAGAAGGGAACGCGCGGGACAGAAGCCCCGACCATAAAAAAAAAAAAATCCCGTGTAAAATACTAGTGGCGTTTTTGTGTGAAAGACGTTTGTCTGCCTATGGGATCACTGTGTCCCATGCCGCACTCCTAACAGACGTCGGCAGGTCATCCTGACCCTTGTATTCGGGCCAGTGTTGTTATTAACTACAATGTGGATAAGAAGTGGTTCAGACGGAATCGGACGTTTTTAAATCACCTGCAGCGAGAGGTGTCAGCGTGTCTGGCGTTTAAGAAAGTAGTAAAGATGGAGTCGGGAGACGTGGCCGGGCGGTCCCAACGCTTCCTCGCAGGGTTAGCCAGCACACATCCTGAGGGTTCCCGGGATCTTTCTCGACACCGGGTGCCCTCCACCCGCGTACAGGTCCACCGAGCTCACGGGGTTGCATCGCGCGGGCCCCGGAAAGCTGTCTGAGGAAAGGAGATCACGAGGAAAGCGTCTGACGGAGAGCCCTCCGGAGCTCCGACGCCGCGCCTCACCTGACTCTACCTCAGCGCCCCTCGCCCTCCGGAGCTCCGACGCCGCCCTCAGCGCCCCTCGCCCTCCACATCTACACCCAGGACGGAGCCCACCCGCCCCTCCTGGGTCTGCCGTTGCTTCGGTCCCTGCTGTCCTGACAAAAAGCAATTACCTCGGTCGTGTGTCAACCCTCCTTCGTGGAAATAAGCAAACCAGGAGCTCTCTGGGCACCCGGAGGCCCGACCGCGGAGACTCTGATTCTCGATATCGGCTCCAGTCCTGACCTCAGGCTCCTGGGAAGGAGCCCTGTGCTCAGGGGCGTCCACTTGGGGCTCTCCCTCTCCCTCCCCTGCTCAAGCTCTCTCTCTCTCTAAAATAAATAAATTAAATCTTTTTTTAAAAAGCAACTCTCATGGGTCCCGGTGCTAAGAACCTTAGACGTTCCTCCCACGGGTCCTTCCACAGCTCACACCCGACGGCCCTTCCACACGCCCTCTGTGCTGTGGGACCCGAGGCTCACGGGCCTTCCCTCCCCCCAAGCCCTCCGTCTGGGGCTGCCATGGCCTTTCCCACCGCATTCCCTCTCACACGGTCGTGTCCAGGGTGACCCAGTCGCCAGATGTGACTGTTTTCACACCTGGAGCTTCCCGGATGGCCCCGGGACGGCCGGTCGTCTGGGTCAGGGTGTGTCTGTCTCTGGAGGTCGAGTGCCCACACTACGCCCTCCTGAAAGCTGGTCCGTCCCTGCGGAGTGGATTCCCCTCTCTCGTGGGCTCCATCCTGCTCCACGCCGACCGCCGGGTGAGAGTGCCGTCCATGCTGCTGGGCAGCCGGAGCCCCCGTGGGGCCGAGTTCTGCTGAGTTTGGGGCCCCCGCTTGTCACCCCGTGCCCGGCCCCCGGCTGTGCCGACAGGTGTCTGCCGAGCCTGTGGGCGCGCGGTGCCTGCGGGAGAGGCTGGTCATCAGCGTCCTCTGAAGACCCCAGGCTTTTGGAATAATGGCATTAGTGTTCCTGGGACCTGGTGACAATGCCGCTGCAAGGCAGCTGAGCCGTGGCGGAAGGTGCCGTCACGCTGCTCTCTGGAACTTTCTTCAGACGTGCTGGCTGTAAGGGGGGCTCTGGTTACCTGGGGGCTTTTACACACACAGGAAGAGCACCGGGTCTTACCCACACATCAACGTTGCTCAGTAGTTCATGTTTTCCTCCGTGGGAAGAGAGAGTGGCCAGCTGTGAATTCTCTGGGGCATCTCATTTTTAAAAAGATGCAGAATGCATTTGAGGGTCTTGATTTTAAATGGCCCCTTCGTGCATCCGTGCATCTGACAGGGCCACGTCGCTTCCAGCCCGAGTCTGCAGTAAAGTCAGGGTCACGGGCATCTGGCTGACTTGGTGGGGGAACGGCCGCGGAGGACGCTGGCCCGCGAGGGGACCCAGCCCGCAGGTGGGAGCTCTGACCGGAGCCGCCCACCTGTCTCCCTGTACGGACTACTGCTCGGGATGTGCTCGGGTCAGCCCCCGGGAACCTGGAGGCCCACCGTCCACACTGTTCTGTGGGGGCGCAGACTTTGCCTCCATCTCGCCAAGGGGCTGTTCTCCAAGCCGAGGGTAAAGCGGGGGTGCACGGTGACGGCCACGGCGAGCTCCTCTGTGAGCAGCACCAACTGGGGCCTCGTCTCCAGTACCTTGGAGCCGTTAGGAAAATCACCTGTATGTCACCTGTCCATCCGGGGGTGCAGAATTCTTCAGGGGCCGCTGGGCCACATGTCCTGGACGTTTGTGTTCCTTTCCTCTTCATAGAACACATCCTGTTCCGTGGATGAATGGACGTTTCTACGTGGTAAGAGAAAGGTGTGTGCAGGGCAGGGCGCACAGAGGCCAGCCTTCCGCACACGGGGCCGGGCAGAGCCTGGGGCAGCGGGAGGGGGGGTCGGCAGCCTGTGGACCCACAGCGGGACGGCCGGGGAGAAGGGCAGGCTGGCGACCTGGGGCCCACGTCCTCCGAGGCCGGGAGTGTCATAAAGGGTCCGTGCTCCTCAGCACGGCTTACAGAAGGACAGACAGACTAGGTAATCCGGCAAACAGGTCCTCGGTCACACTCAGATATCCACGCCTGAAAGTTAACAGCCTCGTTTTTCTTAGAATTTCATACCATGAACTCTCAGTGCAAAACACGCGGCTTATTTTGTTTCTAAATCAGAGTCGCTCTCTGAGCTGTAACCCCACACTTCTGCAGAGGATTCCGTCTCAGTCACCGCGGTTCGGGAATTGTACGCGGTCCTGACGGGGACGGTGGTCGGCCGTGCACATCCGCTGCGGGACCTCCCGCACCACCCCGCGGGCGCCCTCCCGGACTCTGTGCGGACGGAGTAACCTCGCTCTGGTTGAACCTCTGCACCTGGCCCTCCTTCTCCAGGGCCCACCCCTGCCCGGGCTCCCTGGAATGTGGTGACAGCCCTGCGCATTGTCCCTGGTGGCCGCCCTGCAAGGCTTCTCAGAACGGACGGGGACATGGATGAGCCCAGACCCGAACACGCCCCTCCACGTTGGTCTCCGGGGAGGCTCCCAGCGGACTTGCTCGGGAACACACGCGTCTGCAAACTTGAAGGGGACCTGGCGCAGGAAGTCCGGGTCCCAGGGCATCTGGGGCCGTGGTGCCGCTTCCCACGAGAAACCTGGGACACTGTGCGCTTTCTGCCGAGAGGAGCCAAAAACAAGCTCTCAAATGTTGGGAAGACTGAGGACCCAGGGATGAGGTTTTGGCTCCAATGACAGAAAGAAACAGATCTGTGAAGAGAATTCGGGGGGCGCCTGGAGAGGACAGACACGGGCACTCCGATACGACCGCCGCGGGCGGAAGGGAGGCGTCGGGGAAAGGCACCACGGTGTCTGGTTTTCAACGGGACGTGTCTTCCGGTGTCTGGGAACACGGTGCTTTGCCGGCCGTCTCCCCAGGGCTGTGAGTCCAGGGCTGTAAGCGTCCAACTCCCAGGAACTGCGAAACCCGGAGGGCTGGTCAGAACTGTGCTGATCAGGGTGGTCTAGGACCAGCCATGTGTTCCCACCGTCTGTGTCATTGTGCTCGAAGCAGTACACCCGTATTTGTTCATTTTTTTCTCTGTTCAGAGTCACGGCGTCTTTTCCCTGATGAAAAGATACGTGTAAACTGTAGCTAATGTGGGTAAATGTAATTCCAAAATGAATAACATTAAAAATCACGATTGAGGGGTGCCTGGGTGGCTCAGTTGGTTGGACGACTGCCTTCGGCTCAGGTCATGATCCTGGAGTCCCAGGATCGAGTCCTGCATCGGGCTCCCAGCTGCATGGGGAGTCTGCTTCTCCCTCTGACCTTCTCCTCGCTCATGCTCTCTCTCATTGTCTCTCTCTCAAATAAATAAATAAAATCTTTAAAAAAAAATCACAATTGAAAGGATGTATACAGAATTCACTATTGTAGGATGCAAAGTCAAGGAACATCGAGAGAACCTTCTATATTCTGACTTTTATAAAATTTCTTAGTCCGTTTGGGGAGAGAACACATTAGAAATCACACTAGGAAGAAAGCGCAGTGAGGGCGCGGAAGTCCCAGATTTCCGGGTGGGCCGGGGGGTCGTGCCGTGTGCTGACAGCGGGTTCCCCGGAAACCCGCGTCTCCTGTCTTCCTCCTGTGTTCGTGCTCACCGTTCCGATCTGCGCTTCCCCGATATTTGTTGTTGCTGTTTTTATCCTGTAAACGAGTTAAAACCGTGAAAGCTCTGTCATGGCCCAGGACACTCCCGGTACGAATCTGTCAAGAATTAACTAAAGTTTTGATGTTTGAACTCAGTTCCTGTGCATATTTCCAAGTCGTTCCTCAGGTGTGACTGGCCAGGACACACCCGTGACCCAAGGTGGAAGGGGTCTGAAGCCGGAGGACGTGTCTGCAGCTTCCCGTCTTCTCTGCATCGGCACGTCCAACTTCTGAAATACCGCTGGTCACGATTAAAACGAATCGTCAGTGAACTCAGTGCTCCGCGCCCCTGGGAGTCTTCTGTGCCTCCTGTGAGGCTGAGCAGTGCTCTAACAACGGACTCAGAAGCCTTTGGTTTTGAACATGAAAATGCCGCACAATTTTAAACAAAGGACCCGAAGTCGAGGGCTCCAGAGCAGCCTTCCGGCCGCGCGCGCCCAAACACAGTACGAACTTGTGCCCCAGACGTGTCCCTCCCGTGAGCCGGAGTGTGTTGGAGAACAACGTCTTGAAACTGAACGACTCAGGTCGGGATGAAAACCGAAGAAAACGAAAAACACTCACGCCCAGACATCCCCGCGCAGCCGCCGTTGCTGTGGTTTACTTGGCTTTCGGCGTCGAGGGTCTGTCCAGAGGAGGGAGCAAGGACCGTTCTGACCCCGACGAGCCTGAGGTTAACTGCGTCCCACGCTCCATCTCATTCCAAGGGGTAGTGGTTCGTTGCTCACTCGCACGCATTTAGCAGAGGGAAGCACCCGGCGAGGGCTCACTTCGGGCCAGAAGTCTCCCAGGCCCTCTGGGTGCCGGGGGCACGACACGAACCTGCCCGTCAGGAACTCGCTTCGACGTGGGGACGATTCCCGGACCGCCTGCGTGACACGTTTCAGCTCACGAACGCACCAGCTTCCCTTCTCGGGATGGAGAGGGGAGGGCTGCGTGCACGGTACCCTGCTGGGCCGGGGGCCGAGGAGATGACGGGCCCTCTGCCCTGCGGGGTCACGTGTCCCTGCTGTGGGCAGCTCTCTCCACCACCACGTGGACTCCCCGGTCAGAGGCAGGCGGCAACGGCCTCTCTCCTCTCTGGAGCGGCCGACTGCCCATCGGTGCCGTCAGCCTCGCGTCCCCAGGTCCAGGACATGATGCTGAGCGTGGATGCAGCCTTGAGCACGTCTGGCGGCGTGGGTCAGACCGAGGCCCAGCAGAGAGTCTTTTTCCGGGACCATCTGCAACGCCGAGCATTGTTGTGAGGATAAATGAGGCTTTGCTGAGGGTGGTTGCTGGGAGGTCCCCACGGCGCAGGCCCGAGGTGCTGGGGTTCAGCCCCACTGGCCTCCAGTGGGCCCCCAGCTTGCGTTTGGCCCGGACACTTCCCCTGTCGGGAGCCCGGCTCCTCTGGAAGCTGCCTGCTGTCGCTCGGATCTGTGCCTGCTGTGGTGAGTCTTTCCAGCACGTACAGACCGGCTCAAGTGCTACTCCTCGGACACACACGGGACCATAGCCGAGGCCAAGGAAGACCTAGGAGGGAGTACTTCACGTTAGTCACAGCACGCCCTCCTGCTCTCCCCTAGGCCAATCGCACGACACACACAAACTCCAGGGCTCGACTTCGACGGTGTGTTTGTCACGGCGCCAGGACCCATACAGCCGTCAGGCACCAGGATTAGCCCAGGCCAGAGGGAGGCCACGGGGTCACTGTGTGGGCACGCTGTCCAGGCCTGTGAGCATGGCTCCCACTCAGCCCACGGACCAGAAGCCCAGGCGTGGTGCCCTTCTGGGGGGAGGACGGCTGGACGCGAAGTCTGGCTGTGTGCCAGGAAGGGGAGGTTGAGGCAGCCTGAACTAGCCCATGCTCACGGCTGCCCTTAGCCTGCACGTGTGCCGGGGCTGTCGCCTGCCAGGACAGGCGGTGCATATGCGTGTCTCGGCGGTCTGGGGGCCACATGGCTCAGTCCACCTACGTTCCTGCAACATCCCTGGTGTGCGCCCCTGTGGCCGCCGTGTCTCAGAGAGCCGTTCCCAATGCAGGAAGTGCGGCTTTTTGGTTTGAGAGGGCTCACGGAGCCGGGGAGACCCAACACCCCGTGAACCGGGGGACACAGCGGCGAAGCTATTCTCATGGCATTTGTGAAACCTGAAAACATTCTCTAAACTCAAAAGGAACTGGTAAAAGCAAAGATCAGAATTTTATTTCTCTTACTCACAAGTTAGAGGATTACTAATGGAAATGGGAGTCTGGGTCTGGAGCCTAATGCACTCGGTCCCTCACCAGCCTCTTAAACACCCTGGTGCCCGGAAGCCGAGGGGCTCCCCAGAGCGGAGCCTGAGGCTCCTGTAGACTTCCCAGCCGGCGGCCGCCCGGAGCCTGGGGTGTGCGGACCACAGGCAGCTCTTCCAACCACCTTCCAGCTCAGCCACACGCGAGCTGGGTTTCACACCTTAAATGAGTGTTGCGACGGAATTGGTGATTAATTCTTTTTTTTTTTAATAGACTTTTTAAAGAACATTTTCGACATTTGTGCAAGAACCAAGTGGAGAGCAGTGCTGCTGACGCCTCTCCTCTACCCCAGAGCCACGCGGGCTCCCCGTGCCCAGAACCCAGCGTGGGGCGGCGCCTGTTACAACCGCAGCCCCTACAGACGCACGACCCAGTGACTCCCGCGGCTCAGAGTATCGGCTCCTCTGGACGGCTGAGAGGGTCAACGGAGACAGAGTAAACGGATTCTTCTCGACGCCCAACATGACACGTTTCGAGGACTACTAGTGCCGGACGGTCTCACTGAACATGAACAACCCCTCCCGTTCTCCCCCGACTTCAGAAAGGCTCTGGTACACAGGACCCAGAGAACCACCCGGAATCTTGCGGCGCGGTTGCCTCCTGATGGGGTGGGGTGGGTGCGGCAGGCTCCACGGCCGGGGCTGGGAGGGGGCCGTCACCTGTCTGATTCGTCCTCCCGTGGCCATGTGAGGGGTCCTCCCTCCGCACGAGGTAGGGCGGCCGCTGCCGTCTGTGTGGGGCAGGACCTGCCGCGGTCACAGCCAGGGGTGTCCCCCGCTCTCGCCAGGAGGCTCCCTGAGGCCAGGGGTGAAGCTGTCCATCTGTCTCCCCAGACGCCCGCGGGAAAGCCTGCGGCATAACAGACTAGACACCGCTCCGGCCGCTTGGATTTCGTGAGTAATACAGGCCCTCACGTTCCCAGGTAATACACCAAAATAGCGAGTGCAACTAAGTGACGTTGGATTTCTCTCCGGCCACATGTGATTTACCCATTGATCAGCACCACCCAATTATATTGTTACCGGAGGGACATTTAAAACAATGCAAAATTTTTAACTGTTTAAACTTCACTAGCCAAAAACTTTAAAACCTGAAGCTTATTATTTTTTCTAAAAAGTAATAGAATTAGCTTGTTTCTATACATGGTTTTAGGCCTCTGAGTTTATCAAAAGAAGCGTGGGTTTGCAGTGGCTGAAGACCGGACTCCAGTTCTGGTTTAACTGCTAATTCCCTCAGGGAACCCACCAAGATCTATGGTCTCATCACTCGTGAGCACCTACTTGTTTTCAGAACTGTGACAGGTGCTTTGGACGCAGGACAAAGGGGGTGTCCGCCGGGGTTCACGCCCTCAGGGGCTCCCAGCCTCAAGAAGCAGAACAAAGAAACACACTTCCAAACACCTCTTAGTTCTGAGGCGCGCACAGTGGGGGCTGGTGCACACAACCCGGGCGCCCGGGAGCCCCGTCTGGGCAGTCCGGGTCTGAAGGAGCTGCTTCCGTTCCTGCGGCAGGCACCCTGGGGTCAGCGGGACACACCTTCCTCTCCTCGCAGTGTGGACACTCACTGCTGCTGCCCCCATGACGGGTCCCCACCGTGGCCGAGCTGAGTGGCTGTGGGTCCCCCACAGTCGTGGGAAGAGAACTGGACAGAACCTGGAGCCGGGTGTTCTAGGTGGAAGTTCGCTCCCCACGCTTTCCGCGGGATGCTGCGGGAATTCAGATTTTGGGGCACCTGGGGCAGAACGGGTGTATTCTACACTTGTGGAGGCCTTGAATTGGGGGCCCAGGGGCAGCGTGCACAGACCGAATGTCTGAGCCCCCGAATTCATGTGTTGGCACCCCGTACCCCAGCAGGGTGGGGTTAGCAGGCAGGGGCTTCGGGAAGGGGCTGGTCTTCCAGCCCTTGCAGAGGGGACCCTGGGGGCTCCTGGCCCCTCCCCCATCAGAGACTCTGCCAGAGCACGGGTCTGCAAACCGGGAGGCGGCCCCCCAGACACTGGACCCGCTGGTGGTCATGGATCTCCAGCCTGCCAAGCCCTGAGAATGCTCGTCTGCTGCGTGTGAG
Organism: Mustela nigripes; assembly: GCF_022355385.1. Lineage (NCBI taxonomy): Eukaryota > Metazoa > Chordata > Mammalia > Carnivora > Mustelidae > Mustela > Mustela nigripes. The sequence goes on from NC_081563.1 coordinate 265,364, forward strand.
GCTGCTCCGTTACAGCCACCCAAACGGACCAAGACTCTGGGCCACTCCGTTCCAGGCCCATCGCTCAGAAAATAGCAGGAGACCACGGGTCTGCGCGCACGCTTGAAACTGTCGGTTCGGAAAGTCATTCCGGCCCAGGAGGGAGGGGCCGTCTCTGCAGAGGGGCTGTTTCGAGGCTGAGACAAACCTTCCCGACGCGAGTCACAGTCAAGTCCACAGCAATCCCGGGAGACCGAACAGATGCAGAGAAAGGGCTTGTGGGCGATGCAAACTGGCCCAAGGGTCCCCCCTCGGACAGCGTGGCCCGAGGTCTGTCCGGCGAGAGTATGCGGTTTCCGCCCTCATGCCCTGCCCCTCGCAGAGGGAAACGGGTTGTGCTTTTCCTGCCGTGTCTCTCCCTTGGAAGATAGCTCTCCTCGCCCGGCCGGCAGGGATGTCCCATCTTCCAACCCACAGTGGCTGGGGCCTTGGGGGAACGTGAGCCTACCCCGCGCTGCAGTCGCTGTGGCCCCAAGTGCCACGGCATCCGCATGCTCGCACCTGCTCCGCAATTCCAGACTCTGCCTGGGGCCGGTGCCGGCTCCCCAAGAAGCAGACAGGAGTTGGACGTGCAAGGGTTTTATCAGAGATGCTGCCCCTGGGAGGGAGTCCGAGGCCGGGGGGCTTTTGGAGGCTGAGTGCGGCCTCTGCTGGACCGTGGGGGGACCCCAAGCCCCAGCAGGCCGCCAGTTGTGCTCAGCAGCCTGATGGTCTCGGCGACGGCAGCCAGGGGAGTGGTCGTCTCTGCAAAGCCAAGCCGAGGGCTCCAGGGCTCAGCGGAGAGGACCTCAGCCAGTCTTGTGGTTGGGGGTCCGTGAGGCACAGTTTTCATGGCTGGCACAGGCTAAGTTGGTTTTGGAAACCTGGGTCCCCTATTTTACTGTTATAGTTTGCGGAAATTGGTCCTCGTTCCGATCCGAGAATGTCTCCCCTGCCGCTTCACAGAATGACCAGGCCGCTCAGTTAGCTCGCGGTTCTATGTCTGTGTTGAGAGCCGTGTGTCAACAGCGTCCCGGTCACACTCCAGAAGTGTGTTCCCACAGCAACACGGAGCCTCGACTGTAACAAAACACAGAAGGGGGGATGTGTGACCCGCTGTTTCCCTGGCAACGTGTGTGTCTGAAGTGTGCCTGGCCTGAGGTGGGGGCACCAGGCCCTAGAGAAGGAAGGTCCCGCACGCACGGGTGGGCCATGTTCCGGAGGCCACACACCTGCTGTGGGACACTCACCCGGTGACACAAACCACACACGGTTCTTAAGGGAACTCACCGTCTCTGCACATCTGACCTGTCCCTATGTCCTATGTCCACACCTGACCCCACGTCTGCGTCCACAGCGCACCTGTCAGTCCTGTGACTCTGTTACCCTAGGAGACCTGCCACATACAAAGGACATTCCCTCTTGAACCGTATACCTAATCTTTCTGGAATAATTTCTTCGTTTGTAAACTGCTGTGTTTTATGCACAGAATTCTGCAGGACTTCCAGGGTGACCGTTCTTTGAACAATACCCTTCGGTCTGGAGGCCTAGAGAACTTGGCCGGGAGGCTGGAAGAGGGGCCATGCTCCCACAGCTCGCGTGCGCCCATCCCCTTGAAGAGAACATTCTCCATCCTTCTCATCCGATCCCTTGCTTGGCAATTCCGTGGGGAGGAACCTGCTGCACAGCGAGGGGGGCTGCGGACCCAGTGCTGTGGTGGGGGGGCTGGGAGGCTCCCTGGAGCCTGGGACCGAGCAGCGTCTGGACGAGTCCTGTACTTCTGTGTGCCTCATGGGAGAGGGAGACTCCGTGCTGGAAAGTAACGGACCCGTTTGGAGCCTCATCATCTGAGCTTGAGGCCAGGAAGACAGTGTTGACATTTCTCCCCGATTACAGGGTAAGAACAGACCACAGTGAAGCCTCACCTCCCCGAGGCTTTGCCGGGATGGAAGACGGGCCCAGCCCCTCGCCGGCATCTCGCCTGCTCAGCCCTGCAGACTCCTGCTCAGGGCAGGGTTTCGGGACCCCCTCCGACCTCTGTGTGCAAACCCACCCACCCTGAGAGAGGCCAGCCCGCCCCGGGTGCCAGCTGGTTCTCGGTGAGCTGACTTCTGCGGCCGGGCTCCACCTGCCGCGTCCCCCAAGCTCTGGACCTGCTCACTCGGCTTCAGCCGTCACCGGTTCCCGCGCCGGGAGAGCTCGTCCTACGGCCCCTGGTGCAGGCACAGGACGGGGAGCAGCACCGGGCGGCCCTTCCCACTAGGCCTCTTGGCTACACGTGTCCCCTAAAGATCAATCCGGCCTTCGTTAGTGTTTTAATTCCACTCAGTAGAGACTGTGGAAACTAGCGTGTCTGATGCTGGCAAGAAAAGAGATAAGGAAGCCACACGGAGCCCAGGTCGGGAACCCAACGGCGAGGTCTGCTGCGCGGCCGCCGTGGCCTCGTCTGGGTGGGCGAGCACAGCCTGCCTGGGGGTGCGGGAGGCGGCGAGGGTGGGCATAAGCCGGGTGACGTGGGCACTGCTGAGCAGCGAGAGGAAAACAAGCCTGCAAGAAAGGCGCAGGGTCCCTTAATAGGGTAAAATGCTTCAAATCACCGCTCGCTGGAAAGGCAGTAAACAGAGCCGGGGTTGGCCTGGCTGTGGCGTCAGCGGCGGTGACACACGCAGGGGATGGGGACACACGAGTAAACAGGAAATGGGCAGCGCGCCGACCAGAGGCCAGGCCACCTCGCCAGAGAGGACCTGCCTCAGCTGTGGGTTCTCGGGCTGCCTGGGGCGGTGACGGGGACACTGTGTCCCGTGGCCTTCGCAGAGCAGGTCCGAAGCCCCACCGGCCGCCGTGCCCACGAGCTGGAGTGACAAGTTCCAGGAAAAACGAAGCTCTCGGCAGTGGAGCCACGCAGCGGGGCTTTGATCGGGCGTTGCTGTGCTCCTCTTTCCTCTGCTGCAGAGTGAGGAAGGTCGAGGCATCACATCCGTCTCCCCTTTCCTGGCCGTGAGATTTACGCACGAGTCCGCTACGCATAAACCCTCCGTTGATTCATCCCTCAGGAACTTTCTCCGGCCGGTCCTGGGTCTGAGGACTGGGTTGGGAGGACAGGGCCCAGGCGTGGGGGCTTTGGGACCCACACAGGCCAGGATGTGACCCCAACGTGCTACTAAATCCCTAAGAAAATGAAAACACACAAGCAAGCAAACAAACACTTGGTCCGGGAAGCGGCTGTCGCTATCTAAGGGTTCTCGTGTAAGGAAGGCGCCCGGCAAGCAGGCAGGGGTGCTGCAGGCTTTGATGGAAAAGGGAACCTCTTGTTTCATTCTTTCTCGTTTCTTTTCTTCCCGGGACTGACTTGTTTTGCACCTGGAATCCGTGTTTCTTCCTCCCCCTCCCCCCTTGGTCCTCTGCGTCCGGTCGCTTCTGTTTGCTTCTGGTTTCTTCCTCAGATTCTGGCGAAGTGAGAGCAGACGGTGCCCCTCTTCCTCCTCTGACTCTGTCACTGAGTGCGACGCCCCTGTCGCTTCATTCCTCAAGTCCCCGAATGCAAGGGCGGAGGGAGCCTCGGGCGATGGCTCCCAGGGCCCACGCCAGGTTGTACAGCGTCGGAGCCACTGCCTCAGGCCTGCAGCGCGGGGATGAAGCCGGAGCGTCCCTCGGAAAAACCGGGGAGACCGGAATCCCTCTCCGTTGACGATGCCGTCGTGGGCTTTCTGTTCCTTGAAGCTGAAATTATTCCCAAGTAGCTGAAGAGAACGGAAGTGCTCAGTACGAAGAGTGAAACCGTTCAGACCTAGAGCTGCCTGGCAGTCACACGTGAAATAATCTCTAAGAAAAGTCCATAAATTTGACGACGTTGAGATTGTACAGCACATCGCTTTCTTCACGTAGACCGTCGTGCCCGCACGGAAGCCAGCCCCCCGCCCCTCACCCCCCAGAGCATCGGCGGGGCCAGGGGTACCCGCTGCTGCACAGCCTCGAGGCTGCTGGCCCAGCCACCTGGATGGCTCTGACCGACACTGCCATCAGGGCAGCCAGGCTCTCGCCACTGACTCTGTGAGGACACCTCCTCCAGGCCAGCCACCGGCACTTGTCTTGGGGTGTGGTCTCTGGGGGACCTGCAGGCAGGGACCCTTCTGGCCATGCCCTGAGCCACGTGCTGGTCCATCCCCTGCTTGTGGCGAGGCCTCAGCTGAGGCATTTCTCAGGTAGCCGCGGGGACGCAGGCTGTGAGCGACGGGGGCCTGGAGACGCATCCCCGCTCTGACTCAGTCCGTACTTCTCCCCAGCGGGTCCCCAGTCCTGGGAGCCGGTCCCCCATCGGGGCTGGTGCCTCCCCCCGCTGCTCCGGATCACAACGGGGAGAGGACAGAGACAGGACATCAGACCCCGGCCGCGACCGCACGGCCAAGACACTGAGTTAGCCCCAAATGGTGACCTGTGCTCCTTCAGAAGGGCTCTTCTCGAACCCACAGCTGCAGTTGTCCTGACGTGAGCCAGTCTTACATGACCAGAGGGAAGCATGTAAAGACTATAAACAGGTAATTGTGGGAAAAGCCAAACCAATGACCGGAACATGAGGAAAGATGCCTTCTCACCACTCGTGAGACGAATTAGCCCGAGACCTGAGACTGGACAGGACTGGCCTCCCCTGGAAACAAGGTATTTGCTGATGTGACTAGAGGGAAGGCAGGGCCTCGGGCGGGTCCTGGTCCCGCGTGACGGGCGTCTTCACAGGAAGACAGGGACCCAGGGAGAAGGACTTGTGGCGATGGACGCGGAGGTGGGAAGGGGCAGCTGTGAGCCAAGGACGGCCGAGAGCCACTAAAGCAGGTGGGCAAGGGTGCTCCTTCCCTAGAACCTGTGGGCCCCTTGCCGGACTGCCAGCCTCCAGGCCCGTCAGCCAACACAGACACCCATGGATGTGGCTGTGGACGTGGTTTGGGGGGTGTGGTGCGTTGTGGCTGGAAGCGTCTGGGGGGCAGAGAAAGCCCATAATTCCCGAAGAGAAGCCCAGCAGGAACACAAGGGGTCAGGGTGCCGCTGGCTCTCGGGAGGGGGGCGCAGGAGAGAGGATCCTACTGCCGGCAGGGCCAGCCGCTGCGGAGGGCTGGAGGCCAAGGTCGGGCCCCGGTGGGTGCGGCTGTGTCGGAGGGCAGAGAACCTGGCTGAAGCGTGTCCCACCATCAGTGACAAATGGGCCTTGCCCTGGGGCGAGAAGGTGACTCAGTGCGGCGGGTGCCCCGAGGACCACGTGCAGGAAGGTGAGTGCGTTTTCATCCATGCTTTAATGTTGTTTTACGAATGGTCATGCCCCGCGTACGGTCATGTTGTCGGCGGTAGAAACAGAGGCTGAGGAAACTTTCTGGGAAGCGGCCCGTGCTGTCTAACAGGTCGTGACGGAAACACCCGGCCGTGCACCTGAGCCGGCGCCGCCGCTGGCAGGACCCACCCCAGCGCTCGGAGCTCGACCTTGTTGAGATGAAGAACAAAACACTGCGTTTACAGTAACAGCACGAAGATTCTTTAATTATGGACAAATACTTAAAACCTCCCTGAAAATTGCTTTAAGAAGACCTGAATAAATGAAGCACTACCTTCCACCCACGAGAGGCAAATCCGTGTCCTCACAGCTGGTGGGCGAGCCCTGAGCTAACAGGGACGCAAAGTCACCATCAAGCCGAAAGTCACCTTCGGGCCACCCATGAGGAGCTGGGGCAGCCCACCGTCCCCCACAGGGAGCCACCGAGAGCCGTGAGAGGCCCCCGAAAAGCGTGTTCTCCCGTACGTGGTTTCGGGAGCAGGCATCGGACACGCATTTGGGGAAATAGAATATGAATCTGTATTTTGAAGTATTCAGTGAAGTCAGTCCAGGTAACGATTTAAATGCAAATGTAACCATTGACATTCTTCTCTTGTTTTGTTTTCTTCTAAGATTCTATGTATTCATTGAGAGAGAGAATGAGCGAGATCATAAATGGGGGGCGCAGGAGGGGGAGGGGCAGGAGGAGTCTCCCCACTCGACGGGGAGCCTGACTCGGGGCTGGATCCCAGGGCCTGAGATCATGACCTGATTTGCAGGCAGATGCTTCACTGACTGAGCGTCCCCCCGGTGTCCCCTGTGGACATTTTAAGAACAAAAATGGGA